>NC_057943.1:396469-451469 GCF_018555375.3 Anguilla rostrata | reverse complement strand
TGCCCTACCGGCACACACACTCACACACCTGAGAACTGCCATACCTGCACACTCACACACACACCTGAGAACTGCCATACCTGCACACTCACTCACACACCTGAGAACTGCCATACCTGCACACACACTCACACACCAGAGAACTGCCATACCTGCACACTCACACACACCTGAGAACCAAGTAATCTCTTTGGATTACTTACTGGTTTGGTCAATGGCTTCATATGGAGTGGCTTTCCGAAACACAGAAGCAATGAGAACGGGGTAATCCTGTTTCCAGGACCGCAAATAAAGCAGAAGAAAACGCTCATTTACCCCTGAAGCCACCTGACTACCGGCAGGTTTCAGTGCTGAAACCTCCCCCCCAGGGAGGAACAGGTCAGAATGAGTCATTCCAACACTGCACTGGATCGCCTAATGCTGTATGTCTAAGAGAAAGACATCTTTCAGAGTTCTGTACATTTGTAAGAAGCACTGGAATACAGTACAGTATATTGAATTTTTTGTTGCAAAAGTGAGCATGTGCTTATGCCAAAACAGTAGTCTTGTGGATTGAATAAAGACGTTACAGAACAACACTGCACAATGTAATGTATCAGTGGTACAGAACGTCTGTCAAGAGGAAAAATCACTAACACTGCAGCCGAGCTAGCATAGTGAACATAAACACATGTATCATAGCCAGGTTCAAAATGAGCCTCAATCGCAGGCTAATACCGTAGCCCAGGTTCACAGATTAGCCTCAGTCGCAGTCGCAGGCTAATACCTTAGGCTCAGTCGCAGTCGCAGGCTAATACCTTAGGCTCAGTCGCAGTCCCAGGCTAATACCTTAGGCTCAGTCACAGGCTAATACCTTAGCCTCAGTCGCAGTCGCAGGCTAATACCTCAGCCTCAGTCGCAGTCGCAGGCTAATACCTTAGGCTCAGTCGCAGTCGCAGGCTAATACCTTAGGCTCAGTCGCAGGCTAATACCTTAGGCTCAGTCGCAGGCTAATACCTTAGCCTCAGTCGCAGTCGCAGGCTAATACCTTAGCCTCAGTCGCAGTCGCAGGCTAATACCTTAGCCTCAGTCGCAGTCGCAGGCTAATACCTTAGGCCTCAGCGCAGTCGCAGGCTATACTTAGGCTCAGTCGCAGGCTAATACCTTAGCCTCAGTCGCAGTCGTAGCTATACCTTAGCCTCAGTCGCAGTCGCAGGCTAATACCTTAGGCTCAGTCGCAGTCGCAGGCTAATACTAGGCTCAGTCGCAGGCTAATACCTTAGCCTCAGTCGCAGGCTAATACCTTAGCCTCAGTCGTAGTCCCAGGCTAATACCTTAGCCTCAGTCGCAGTCGCAGGCTAATACCGTAGCCTCAGTCGCAGGCTAATACCTTAGCCTCAGTCGCAGGCTAATACCTTAGCCTCAGTCGTAGTCGCAGGCTAATACCTTAGCCTCAGTCGCAGTCGTAGGCTAATACCTTAGCCTCAGTCGCAGTCGTAGGCTAATACCTTAGCCTCAGTCGCAGTCGTAGGCTAATACCTCAGCCTCAGTCGCAGTCGCAGGCTAATACCTCAGCCTCAGTCGCAGGCTAATACCGCTGCAGTACGGCCTCCTGCTCATGATTAACAGCCGTGGGAAGCACAGATGGATTGGAGGCGCAGGTGGATTGGAGGTGCAGGTGGATTGGAGGTGCAGGTGGATTGGAGGCGCAGGTGGATTGGAAGCGCAGGTGGATTGGAAGCGCAGGTGGATTGGAGGCGCAGGTGGATTGGAGGTGCAGGTGGATTGGAAGCGCAGGTGGATTGTAAGCGCAGGTGGACTGGAGGTGCAGGTGGATTGGAAGCGCAGGTGGATGTAAGCGCAGGTGACTGGAGGTGCAGGTGGATTGGAAGCGCAGTGATGCGGAGGTGGATTGGAGTGCAGGTGGATGTAGCGCAGTGGACTGGGTGCAGTGGTTTGGAACGCAGTGGATGGCGGAGTGGATTGGAGGTGCAGGTGGATGAGCGCAGTGATGGCGGGTGATGGAGTAAGTGATTGGAAGCGCAGGTGGATGTAGCGCAGGTGGACTGGAGGTGCAGGTGGATTGGAAGCGCAGGTGGATTGGCGGAGGTGGATTGGAGGTGCAGGTGGATTGTAAGCGCAGGTGGACTGGAGGTGCAGGTGGATTGGAAGCGCAGGTGGATTGGCGGAGGTGGATTGGAGGTGCAGGTGGATTGGAAGCGCAGGTGGATTGGCGGAGGTGGATTGGAGGTGCAGGTGGATTGGAGGTGCAGGTGGATTGTAAGCGCAGGTGGACTGGAGGTGCAGGTGGATTGGAAGCGCAGGTGGATTGGCGGAGGTGGATTGGAGGTGCAGGTGGATTGGAAGCGCAGGTGGATTGGCGGAGGTGGATTGGAGGTGCAGGTGGATTGGAGGTGCAGGTGGATTGGAGCGCAGGTGGACTGGACGCGCAGGTGGATTGGAGGCGCAGGTGGATTGGAGGCGCAGGTGGATTGGAAGCGCAGGTGGATTGGAGGTGCAGGGCTGCAGGAGGAGTCTGAAGTGATGACTTTGACTTCTCATTCAGCAAAGCCAGCATGGAGACGCGACTGCGTCCGTGAGTGATCAGCTTTCCAGCTGGAAAATTACTTTTTTCCGCTTTACCCATTCTCTTTTGACACAATCGCAAAATTGATTTTTAATAATAAATGGTTTGAGCTTTTCAAAGGAGAATCTAAGTGCAGGGAGAGACTGAGTAAAACGTTTTTTTTTTAAAGAGAGGAATGTAACTGCAGGACTCTGCAGCATCGCATGGCTGCCCAGCTCACCCCACACCTGTCAATCACCCCAGATCTGTAACTCACCCCAGATCTGACACTCACCCCACACCTGTCATTCATCCCACACCTGTCAATCACCCCAGACCTGTAACTCACCCCAGATCTGTCAATCACCCCACACCTGTCACTCATCCCACACCTGTCAATCACCCCAGACCTGTAACTCACCCCAGATCTGTCACTCATCCCACACCTGTCAATCACCCCACTTCTGTCACTCACCTGTCACTCAACCCCATCTCTCTTTAGCAGGGCTTATTCTTTATAGAGGAGGAGATGATGACCAGAGCAGAAAATGCCACTTTACCTGAAGCTTCTCTGCTCCCTGTCTGTTATTTTACCCAAAGATCGATCTGAACAGACACACAGGGCCTTCTTGGCTGCTCTCCCATCCCTCTGAAATGTGGGTGAAAAGTTGAGGCTCTACCCCGCGGGCAGAGTGGGGTAAACAGCAGTTCACGCTTTAAAAAATACATTTACAAACTGCTCCAGAAACAAGAAAGTCACTTTTACCATGAGGAAGGTGCGATCATTGAACAAAATCTTGGTCTATTCAAGTTGTGCATTAATTCAAATACACAGTTGGAATTGCTGTTTAAGCGACTCATTCATGTGTATATCGAGACATTTGATGTAATCATGCCAAAGAAAACCAACAATTATGTTAAAATAAACTCCCTGTAGGAACACTTTGAATAATTACACAAGTCTTTTCAGTTTACAACAAAAAATATAGAACTTTTATTATTTTAATGAGAGTGCAAGGTAATTAAAGTACTGATTCTTAATTATATCCAACATGTAATGAGCTAAAATAATTTTAATTGTGATAGCAATAAAAGGACACAATTAAGTCCACATAAGGAAGGACTCATTTGCATCTGACACCAGTACATTTAAAATGATACATTGACTGTAACTTACCAGCAAACTGAACGTCTGTAAAACAGCCAGAGCCAATTCTAAATGCATTACAGTTTAATGACCTCTCAAATCATATTTTCAACTGTAAATTAAGCTCTGCTCTTTCATCAACAGTGCCTCCGCTGTTTAAAAAATGCTTGTGTCAAGTTCATTAAAAACAAGCCATGATGTCGCATTTTAATTCTCACTGGTTTTCTTTACTTAGACTATGAATAGAACTCATGTTCTTGTAAATGAAGCTAAAATAATAAGTGTTTTATGACAGCAACCGTGCAAATACTGTACAGATGGTAAAATTAAAAGATTAATAAAAACAGTGTTTCTCGGAAATAAATTAATATAAAGTCACAGGCAGAAACCTCAGTTATGGACTGAGAACTGGCAACACATCCCTCCTATATGACAGTGCTGGGTCCATTTAAAATCTGCAGGTTCAGGAGGAGCAGCATGATGTGTGTGTGTGTGTGTGTGTGTGTGTGTGTGTGTGTGGCGTGGTGTGTCGTGTTTGTGTAGTGTGATGTATGCATGTGATTTGGTGCTGTGTGTGTGTGTGTGTGTGTCGTGTGTGTATGCAGTGTGTGCTGGGGGGGTGTGTGATGCGTGTGTGATGCGTGGTGGTGTGTGTGTGTGTGTGTGTGTGTGCATGCGTGAAACAATGAAAGTGGGGTTAAAGTGCAAACTGTCAGTATTAATTTAAGGGCATCTACACCCATATCCAGTGATCCATGTAGGAACCACAGCCCTTTTTTATTGTCCCCCATTTTAGGGGACCAAAATTAAATGAACATATCACATAAAATTGTCATATTTAGTACTTGGTTGTAAATCCTTTATATTGGACGAATGCTTGTAGTCTGATCCATAGACGTGATCAGATGCTGGGTATGCTGGTCATGCGCTGCAGCAGTCTTCACTTCCTTTTTGTTTCAGGGATTTTTGCCTTCCGTCTCACCTGAGACAAATGACACACATGCTCAGAAGGACTAAGGACTGGTGGTTGACTTGGCCAGTTAAGCACGTTCCACTTTTTGGCTCTGAACAATTCCTCATTTTCTTCAGCAGTGTCTGGTATCACTGTCCTGCTGCAGGGTGACACTCAATCCAGGGAGTTTTCAGTTGGATGTGAGCAGATGAGATGTTTATATTTATATTCATCCTGCTGCCGTCAGCAGTCACATTTCAATAAAGAGAAGAAGGCCAGTTCCAGCTGCAGAAACTGTAGTAATAACTTATAAACAATAAGGAACCAGGAAGGAACAAATTTGAAGAGGTAAGCATGAGCAGTGCTTATGAACTGTAAATAACAAATACAGAATGAAGACGCTCGCGTGAACGGAAACTGCGTCACTCTTGAGTAGAGCTTAAAGTGAGCGATCCATGTGAAAGTCCTGTCGGTACAGTTGCGCTTAAGTAGGTGTATATCAATGCCAGGGGTCACCTCTTACACTGATGACTGCTAGCATTGCTATCAGGATTTAGGAAATCAATCATTTTACATCTGTTTCCTCCTGTCTCATAAACAGGGGAGTAGCACAAAATTCTGGGCCCTATACATAAGCAGTCTCTGTGGGCCCCCTTCCTCTCTTGATCCATGTCTCTCACGCATCATTTCAGGCTTTTCGAGGGCCCTCCCTCTTTTCGAGGGCCGGACCCCGGGTAGTCAGTCCCATTTTCCCCCGCCACTACGACGCCCCTGCTCATAAATGCACAGTGCTGTGGCTCTGTGTTTAGCACAGCCCGGTAGCTCTGTGTTTAGCACAGTCCTGTAGCTCTGTGTTTAGCACAGCCCGGTAGCTCTGTGTTTAGCACAGTCCTGTAGCTCTGTGTTTAGCACAGCCCGGTAGCTCTGTGTTTAGCACAGCCCGGTAGCTCTGTGTTTAGCACAGCCCTGTGGCTCTGTGTTTAGCACAGCCCGGTAGCTTGTTAGCACAGTCTGAGCTCTGTGTTTAGCACAGCCCGGTAGCTCTGTGTTTAGCACAGTCCTGTGGCTCTGTGTTTAGCACAGCCGGTGCTCTGTGTTTAGCACAGCCCGGTAGCTCTGTGTTTAGCACAGCCCGTAGCTCAGTGTTTAGCACAGCCTCGGTGCTCTGTGTTTAGCACAGCTCGGTAGCTCTGTGTTTAGCACAGCCGTGAGCTCAGTGTTTAGCACAGCCCGGTAGCTCTGTGTTTAGCACAGCCCTGTAGCTCTGTGTTTAGCACAGCCCGGTAGCTCTGTGTTTAGCACAGCCCGGTAGCTCTGTGTTTAGCACAGCCCTGTGGCTCTGTGTTTAGCACAGCCCTGTAGCTCTGTGTTTAGCACAGCTCTGTGGCTCTGTGTTTAGCACAGCTCGGTAGCTCTGTGTTTAGCACAGTCCTGTGGCTCTGTGTTTAGCACAGTCCTGTAGCTCTGTGTTTAGCACAGTCCTGTGGCTCTGTGTTTAGCACAGCCCGGTAGCTCTGTGTTTAGCACAGTCCTGTGGCTCTGTGTGAACTCAGGGCTAGCGCTGTGCTAAGTGTGCCAGCTCTCTGGCGTGAGGACGCAGAGGTGGGTGTTCCGCGTCTGGTCAGTTCCACAGCTCTGAGTACCTGAGTATCTTCTGTGCCGAGACACCTGTGGGACACACAGTCCAGAGGGGCCCTGTCCCTCCACACTAACGAGCACCTCTAATGAGTGCCTCTCTCTGCAGAACGCCCACACCCTGGAGCACCTGTCCGTTCTCAGCCACAGACACCAGGAGGAGGCAAGCTTTCATCTGTCTGCCTGAATACTCAAAGTTCAGTGACTGCACACACAGTGTGTGCAGAACTGATCAGGAAAACATTCTGATTCTCATTCACACTCTGCAATGCAGCAGTGAACGGTGAGACCTGTTACAGACCTGATTCCTGTGCCGCTCTCTCTCTCTCTCCTGCAGCATTCTCCAGACGCTCCTGCAATCTGTGCGTTTCACATTAAGGAAGTGAAAGTGCCAGCCGTCTGCATAATTAGGAGGCGTCAGCCATGAATGGAAGCAAATTGTACACATCAGTCAGGCCCACAGTCAGCTGCACTCCCATGATTGGCTCGGAAATGCGCAGCCATTCCAGACTCCAGGAATCAATCAAACCCCCCCACCGATACCCCCAGTGCAGATTCACAGTCACGCTCAGCACTGATACCCCCGGTGCAGATTCACAGTCACGCTCAGCACTGATACCCCCGGTGCAGATTCACAGTCACGCTCAGCACTGATACCCCCGGTGCAGATTCACAGTCACGCTCAGCACTGATACCCCCGGTGCAGAGTCACAGTCACACTCAGCACTGATACCCCCAGTGCAGAGTCACAGTCACACTCAGCACTGATACCCCCGGTGCAGAGTCACAGTCACACTCAGCACTGATACCCCCAGTGCAGAGTCACAGTCACGCTCGGCACTGAGACCCCCAGTACAGAGTCACAGTCACACTCAGCACTGATACCCCCAGTGCAGATTCACAGTCACACTCAGCACTGATACCCCCGGTGCAGATTCACAGTCACACTCAGCACTGATACCCCGGTGCAGAGTCACAGTCACGCTCAGCATGAACCCCAGTGCAGAGTCACAGTCACGCTCAGCACTGATACCCCAGTGCAGAGTCACAGTCACCTCAGCACTGATACCCCCAGTGCAGAGTCACAGTCACGCTCAGCACTGATACCCCCAGTGCAGAGTCACAGTCACGCTCAGCACTGATACCCCCGGTGCAGAGTCACAGTCACACTCAGCACTGATACCCCCAGTGTAGAGTCACAGTCACGCTCAGCACTGAGACCCCCAGTGCAGATTCACAGTCACGCTCAGCACTGATACCCCCGGTACAGAGTCACAGTCACACTCAGCACTGATACCCCCAGTGCAGAGTCACAGTCACACTCAGCACTGATACCCCCAGTGCAGAGTCACAGTCACGCTCAGCACTGATACCCCCGGTGCAGAGTCACAGTCACGCTCAGCACTGATACCCCCGGTGCAGAGTCACAGTCACGCTCAGCACTGATACCCCCAGTGCAGAGTCACAGTCACACTCAGCACTGATACCCCCCGTGTAGAGTCACGGTCACACTCAGCACTGATACCCCCGGTGCAGATTCACAGTCACACTCAGCACTGAGACCCCCAGTGCAGATTCACAGTCACGCTCAGCACTGAGACCCCCAGTGCAGAGTCACAGTCACGCTCAGCAGTGAGACCCCCAGTGCAGATTCACAGTCACGCTCAGCACTGAGACCCCCAGTGCAGATTCACAGTCACGCTCAGCACTGAGACCCCCAGTGCAGATTCACAGTCACGCTCAGCACTGAGACCCCCAGTGCAGATTCACAGTCACGCTCAGCACTGAGACCCCCAGTGCAGATTCACAGTCACGCTCAGCACTGAGACCCGGCGGAAGAGGCAGCCGCTGCCGTTCCCGAGTCTGGGGCCATAAAGCAGATCCGAGCGCCTAAATGAATTACAGCCTCAGCGCTTTGAGCTGCACTTTAACTGCTCAGCACCAGAGATTTCAAACACAAACGCTCCGCTGAGCTCCTGCCCGCACCATAAATCTGAACAAAAGCATATTTAAATTCTTCCACAATTGCAAGGTCCTTATTTGTAAAAACCACAGCAAATGAAATCTGTCCCCCAGCAAAGCTCACAGATAAGGAGGAACAGGCATGGAATTTCATATTTGCAGTTTGTAGTTGCAATTTCTTTTTCTTCCTTTTAATTTGTGGGCACCGTTACACCATGGCAGTTAAATCTGGACGTCTAACGGTAATGAATTTTTATTACTGACCAACATGAAGCCGCTCGTTTGGAAAAAATATCCACCATAATAAAAAATATTGTCTACAGCATTCACACGCATCATAGGGTAAGTCTGGGTCAATTCAACGCACTTTTGGACCGCAAGCACACAGATTTTAATGAGATTTGGCATCCTGATTTAGTTTTATAATAAAACTCTGGAACTAAAAGTACACTTGTCTCAGATCGTTATTAAGGGAAACATGTGCTAAAAACAAGTTTAGGCAAATTAGCACGACTCCATAACTTACCAAATCGACATTACTATAGGACAAAGAGAAATGGTCCCTATATCGTTTTAAAAGGTGCTTTCTTACAAGACCAGACAAGGGGTTATCACTATAGCTCAGGCTGCCTGTGCACTGATCCCTGTAGCTCAGATTGTCTGTGCTCTGATCCTACTCAGATGCCTGTGCTTGATGCTCCTGTAGTCAGACTGCTGTGCTCTGATCCCTGTAGCTCAGACTGCCTGTGCTCTGATCCCTGTAGCTCAGACTGCCTGTGCTCTGATCCCTGTAGCTCAGGCTGCCTGTGCTCTGATCCCTGTAGCTCAGACTGCCTGTGCTCTGATCCCTGTAGCTCAGACTGCCTGTGCTCTGATCCCTGTAGGTCAGGCTGCCTGTGCTCTGATCTCTGTAGCTCAGGCTGCCTGTGTTCTGATCCCTGTGCTCTGATCCCTGTAGCTCAGGCTGCCTGTGCTCTGATCCCTGTAGCTCAGACTGCCTGTGCTCTGATCCCTGTAGCTCAGACTGCCTGTGCTCTGATCCCTGTAGGTCAGGCTGCCTGTGCTCTGATCCCTGTGCTCTGATACCGGTAGCTCAGACAGAAATGTAATTTGCATATTGTCATAGTGACACGCAGTCTTCAGATGAGGAAAGGGATTTGGGGGGTCCCAGGCCACGATCCCCTCTAACGGCACAGCAGGAACTCTCTCCCCTCTTTCTCTCTCCATACCGCTGATGCCGCCACTGTAGTCTACGGGTAACCATAGTAACACACCGTTGGTTTTGTTATTACGCCATACCAGCACTGAGGCTGCATAGAGCACAAACAGGTTTAATTATCTGAGCTATGCCAGTCCTCTGATGCTTTATTACTACAAGTGAAAAAATCAGCATCAACTTTGACTTAGCCTGGAGCAGTCATTCAGAATAATATTCAGAATTTTCATTTATTTTAATTTCCACAACTTGCTTTTATCCAGGTCTGTTATTCGTTTGCAAAATAGTTCCCAAGGAGACTGTGACACTGAAGTCATGAGTACGATGCTCAGAATAGATGTCAGAACTGAAATATCGTTTGACTTGATTTTTTTTTGATATTTGGCACAAATTGTCCTGTAAATTTTCAGAAATGTCACTCAGTCACGTCACAACTCTGAATGTCCTCAGCATCTACATCCACTTATACTGCTCATGAGCCTCACACACACCCATGAGCTTCACACACAGGTAGCACACACACAGAGTTTCTACTGTTCATCCTGACACACAAACACACATCTCCCTATCAGCTTCACACAGGTAACACAGGTACTATACACACACATGTAAACACATGTACTATACACACAGGTAAACACAGGTACTGTACACACATGTAAACACAGGTACTGTACACACATGTAAACACAGGCACTGTACACACAGGTAAACACGGGTCCTGTACAAGCAGTGTACTAACATTCATACTCAAACTTAACACCATGTACACACACAGACGGGCTTGGGAGTGACTGGTGACCTCCCTGCCTGCAGAACCACGCAGACCTCCCTCTCCATTTCCTGCCTGCAGAACCACGCAGACCTCCCTCTCCATTTCCTGCCTGCAGAACCACACAGACCTCCCTTTCCATTTCCTGCCTGCAGAACCACACAGACCTCCCTGTCCATTTCCTGCCTGCAGAATCACACAGACCTCCCTCTCCATTTCCTGTCTGCAGAACCACACAGACCTCCCTCTCCATTTCCTGCCTGCAGAACCACACAAACCTCCCTCTCCATTTCCTGCCTGCAGAACCACACAGACCTCCCTCTCCATTTCCTGCCTGCAGAACCACACAGATCTCCCTCTCCATTTCCTGAGCTAATTCATCCCACTTTAACAGCGGGGGTTTTGCACCTGCTCTGTAATTTCTGCTGTAAAACATTGATTTGTGTGTTTCTCTATCAATCCTTAACGAACGCTGTGGGTCTTTCTGTTCTGTAAAGTCGCAAAGGCTCCTGTAATATCAGTTTTAATCTTTTAATCTTAAGACTGTCTGATGCAGCAGGAGCCTGGAAGAGTCGGGCCATGGGAGAGGTGGGCTGTGGTAGAGCCCGGGAAGCAGGGAGGAGTCCCAGAGCCCACAAAGATGCAGGGAGGCGCACGGAGGGGCATGGAAGTGCACGGAGGCACATAGAGGGGCAGGGAGGGGCATGGAGGGGCATGGAGGCACACAGAGGTGGACGGAGGCGCATAGAGGTGTATAGAGGCGCACGGAGGCACATAGAGGGGCAGGGAGACGCACAGAGGCGCATAGAGGTGCACGGAGGCGCACGGAGGTGCATAGAGGGGCAGGGAGGCGCATAGAGGGGCAGGGAGGTGCACGGAGGCACATAGAGGGGCAGGGAGGTGCACAGAGGCACATAGAGGTGGACGGAGGCGCATAGAGGCGTATAGAGGCGCACAGAGGCACATAGAGGGGCAGGGAGGCGCACAGAGGCACATAGAGGGTGCACGGATGTGAATAGAGGGGCAGGGAGGTGCACGGAGGCGCATAGAGGGTGCACGGAGGCGCATAGAGGGGCAGGGAGGTGCACAGAGGCGCATAGAGGGGCAGGGAGGTGCACAGAGGCGCATAGAGGTGCACGGAGGCGCACGGAGGTGCATAGAGGGGCAGGGAGGCGCATAGAGGGGCAGGGAGGTGCACGGAGGCACATAGAGGGGCAGGGAGGTGCATAGAGGCACATAGAGCTGCACAGAGGCACATAGAGGGGCAGGGAGGTGCACGGAGGCACATAGAGGTGGACGGAGGCGCATAGAGGGGCAGGGAGGTGCATAGAGGCACATAGAGGTGGACGGAGGCGCATAGAGGGGCATGGAGGCACACAGAGGGGCAGGGAGGCGTGCGGTCTAGTCGCATTACCACAAGAGCTACAGTGCAATAGTTTTCATTTCGTTATCTCGTTTCATCTTGTTATCAAGCCCCCAAGAGGATGAGGTCGTAACATTATGGTGTCATTTTTAGTTTCCATAGTCAGATCCAATTCAGAAGAAATGGGTGGGTGAAAAGCTATGGCTACACTGGCACAGTCAGTGCAAACACTCGCATGAGCAGCAGCAATTTCAGAAAACTGGACAACTTTCAAAATTATAACCTTCTTGGCTGTGCCAGATTCCTGAAGTGTGTTGCTGGGGCTGTTCCGGGTTGAGGCTCCTCCCCCTGTGACTCACACACACTGAGGCGTGTTTCTGGGGATGCTCCAGCTTGAGGCTCCTCCCCCTGTGACTCACACACACTGAAGTGTGTTTCTGGGGCTGCTCCAGCTTGAGGCTCCTCCCCCTGTGACTCACACACACTGAGGCGTGTTTCTGGGGCTGTTCCGGGTTGAGGCTCCTCCCCCTGTGACTCACACACACTGAAGTGTGTTTCTGGGGCTGTTCCGGGTTGAGGCTCCTCCCCCTGTGACTCACACACACTGAAGTGTGTTTCTGGGGCTGCTCCAGGTTGAGGCTCCTCCCCCTGTGACTCACACACACTGAGGCGTGTTTCTGGGGCTGCTCCAGGTTGAGGCTCCTCCCCCTGTGACTCACACACACTGAGGCGTATTTCTGGGGATGCTCCAGGTTGACGCTCCTCCCCCTGTGACTCACACACACTGAGGCGTATTTCTGGGGCTGCGCCAGGTTGAGGCTCCTCCCCCTGTGACTCACACACACTGAGGCGTGTTTGAAGCCGCTCTCCTGGTTCACACACACGCCTGTATTCGCCTGCCTGCCCACACAGCTGTGAAGCCCTCTGTATTCGCCTGACTGCCACACAGCTGTGAAGCCCTCTGTATTCGCCTGACTGCCACACAGCTGTGAAGCCCTCTGTATTCACGCTCGACAGATACAGCCGTTGGCTCGTTTACTTGTGGGTGGTACTCTGGGAAGAGCTGACAATACAGATTTTATGTCAGACATGAAATGTGTGTTATTGTGGTTACTGACATCACTTTGAATACATTAGGTAAATGTGTAGTGGATACATCCCTCTGTGATCATTAATGTTTTTAACATTAATTTTAGTCACAATGAATTGAGTTCAAAATACTCCTCACCACCTACAAGGCCCTCAACAACCTAACTACCCCCTACCTCTCCGACCTCCTCCACCATCATTTCCCCTCCCGACCCCTCAGGTCCGGTGATGCCAACCTCCTGCAAACCCCCAGAACCAAGCACCGAGCCTGTGGTGATAGGGCCTTTTCGGTTACTGCCCCCTCCCTGTGGAACACACTCACTAACCACATCAAAGATGCCCCCACCCTCCCATCCTTCAAAACCGCCCTCAAAACCCACCTCTTCAGACTTGCTTTCCCCAGCTAACCCCCCACCCCCGAGTTTTTACTTTTTTTTTTTTTTTTTACTTTTTGACAATTTCTTTTATCCTTCAACCTAATAAAGTTTTTTATTTCTCATTCTTCTTTTCCCCCATGTAAAGTGAGTACTTTATATAAATCTGACGTTTTATTATTATTATTATTACAATGCTCAGATGTGCTCTCTATCGTTTATACAGAGCTAATCATTAAACACTTAGATGTGATATTCTGAGGGGGGGGGGGTGGCGCACACAGGAGGACCACATCGCCCAGCAGTCCCAGAATGCCGAGCTGTGGGGGTCCCGATACGCTTGGCATCAGGTGCTCTCTGCCTCTCTCCATGGGGAGCAGATTTCCCTGTGGACTGGTTCCCCCCCGCCCCCCCATATGCCTGCATCCTGCTGCAGCTCAGAGTGGTGGGCCATCAGGAGAAGCCATGTTTCGCCTCAAAACGCACATCAGGGAAGACACGGTGGACCGCCCCCTGGTGGAGCCGCAGGATTATACATGCAGGTAGTGAGTTGCAGAAACATACAGGCAGGAAGCGACTGAGAGAAATCACAGCAAGTTCTCCTGTAATATGAGCCGTGTGGTTCAGTCATTTTATATTTATTACTGGGCCAACAGGGGGCGCTCATATCAGGCAGAAGCTGTGACTGCAGACAGGGCCACAGGCTCAGTCTGCCCACTCATGCACAGTCTCACAGCAGCCTGTGATCATGCACAGCCTCATAGCACTCTCTGCTCATGCACAGTCTCACATAACTCTCTCTGCTCATGCACAGCCTCACAGCACTCTGTGATCATGCACAGCCTCATAGCACTCTCTGCTCATGCACAGTCTCACAGCAGCCTGTGATCATGCACAGTCTCATAGCACTCTCTGCTCATGCACAGACCCTTGCACAGTGGAAGGGAGGGGGCGATAATGCACTGTAGCCCGGCTTTAAGTTCAGACGCACACTGTTATTTTAAAAATTCTATCTCCCTCCCTTTTAAAAACCCTAGAAACAGGAGTGACTGTTAAAATGTATTTTAGGAAATCTGTCCTGCAGACACAAAATCCATTATGATGGTTTTACCAGAGAGCAGAAAATTTGAACATTGAGAGAGAAAATTGGGTAAAAAGTCATCAGGGCCACGGAACACCCTGTCAGTACAGAGACACTGTCAGTACTGACACACACACCATTACAGACACTGTCAGTACTGACATACCCCGTAAGTACAGAGACACTGTCAGTACTGACACACACACCATTACAGACACTGTCAGTACTGACATACCCCGTCAGTACAGAGACACTGACAGTACTGACACACCCCGTCAGTACAGAGACACTGACAGTTTTGCCGAATTGATTTCTGCACCCAGCCTCCAGTGCCCCAGTGAGAGCAGAAGATGAGTCAGGACAGAGGATGAGTGAGAGAGGAGGAAAAGTCGGGGCTGAGAGCAGAGGAAGAGTGAGAGGGAAGGAAGAGTGAGAGGGGAGGAAGAGTGAGAGGGGAGGAAGAGTGAGAGAGGAGGGAGAGTGAGAGGGGAGGAAGAGTGAGAGAGGAGGGAGAGTGAGAGGGGAGGAAGAGTCAGGGCTGAGAGCGGAGGAAGAGTCAGGGCTGAGAGGGGAGGAAGAGTCAGGGCTGAGAGGGTTGTGTATCAGGCAGAGCCCCAGACGAGCGCTGGCACCAGGAGGAGCAGGCTCTGCTCAGGGAGCCACAGAGCAGCCATCCCTCTCACAGGCAGGACGCCATGTGCCCACCCGTTTGGGCTGCGCTGGGGCTTCAGGTTAATCGCTCGGCTCTGCCTCTGCAGCATAATCCTGCACTAAACTGGGTGTAGCACTGAACTGGGTGTAGCACTAAACTGGGTGTAGCACTAAAGTGGGTGTAGCACTGAACTGGGTGTAGCTGGCAGGCTAATGGGGTTTACAGGTCAGGATCCCCGTACTGTCTGAGCATCTCTGCAGAAAGGCAGAGGTCTGCAGTGAGACCAGCCATCGCAGACAGACTCCAGGTGAGCAGAACGGCTCAAACAGTAAAACCTCCAGCTCTGAGGAGCGTGCTCCATGTCAGCACAAACACAGTGACCCCCCCTGACCAGACACCCCCCCCCCCAGGCCCGCGTCTCGCACACGTCTCAGTGTGGACCCCCCCTGACCAGACCCCCCCCCCAGGCCCACTTCTCGCACACGTCTCAGTGTGGTCCCCCCCTGACCAGACCCCCCCCTCCTCCAACCCACTTCTCGCTGTCCAGTGTGCGCTCACAGAGCCCACAGTGCAGCAGCATCAGACATCACAACCCCAACAGGCATCAACATCCAACTCCAAAGCAAGAGCCAATCAGACCATCCAACCCCAAACCAAGAGCCAATCAGACCATCCAACCCCAAACCAAGAGCCAATCAGACCATCCAACTCCAAAGCAAGAGCCAATCAGACTATCCATCCCCAAACCATGAGCCAATCAGACCACCCAACCCCAAACCAACAGCCAATCAGACCATCCAACCCCAAACCAACAGCCAATCAGACCATCCATCTCCCAGGGCTCCCCACAGTAACTTTACTGCAGGGGTGTGTAGAGATCAATGATTAAAGGCTCGTTTCCACCTCGTGTGAGCAGGTGTTTCCTGTTTCATTGATTTAGCTGCATATTTCAGGGCCGTATCCGAGGGAAACACATCGATTCCTGCCTGATTGTGCTCTACTGGAAATGAGAAGAATTTAAAAAACATCTTTCACACAGCAGAGCAGCACTGGCAGTGTTTGGAGTCTCACACTCACATTCAGCTGTGTTTGGTGTCTCAGGCTCACATTCAGCTGTGTTTGGGGTCTCAGGCTCACATTCAGCTGTGTTTGGAGTCTCACACTCACATTCAGCTGTGTTTGGAGTCTCAGGCTCACATTCAGCTGTGTTTGGGGTCTCAGGCTCACATTCAGCTGTGTTTAGGGTCTCAAGAAGCTACATCAGCTTGTTTGGTTCTACTTCAGGTGTGTTTGGGTCTCAGAATTAGCTGTGTTTTCTCACTCCATTCAGCTGGTTTTGGGTAAGGCACATTCAGCTGTGTTTGGGGTCTCACTCACATTCAGCTGTGTTTGCAGTCTCAGGCTCCTATTCAGCTGTGTTTGGGGTCTCAGGCTCACATTCAGCTGTGTTTGGGGTCTCACTCACATTCAGCTGTGTTTGGGGTCTCACTCACATTCAGCTGTGTTTGGAGTCTCAGGCTGACATTCAGCTGTGTTTGGAGTCTCACACTCACATTCAGCTGTGTTTGGAGTCTCAGGCCCAGGTTTATTATGTTTGGTACGGTATTCTACCGAATCATCTTCTTGCATCATTTTATATATTAACATCATACATTAACAGTTAAGGACAAAATGAACATAGAAAAATGACCGTTTCCGAAAATTGTTTTAAAATTTGCTTTCTAAGATATGTGCATACTTTTGGCAGTGCATAAGCAGGGAATAAGCAGTGCATGTCCTACCCCATCCTCAGCCCTGGGGGGGGGGATATAATTTGGGATAAAGGGCACATGGCTGTGAGAGGCCAGCCCACTGG
The DNA here is from genome assembly GCF_018555375.3 of Anguilla rostrata. NCBI lineage: Eukaryota > Metazoa > Chordata > Actinopteri > Anguilliformes > Anguillidae > Anguilla > Anguilla rostrata. The sequence continues at coordinate 434,826 of NC_057943.1, read as the reverse complement.
GGAGGCAGCAGTACGCAGTGTCTGCAGACCCATTTTAACACACTGGCCTGTGCTGAATTATTCAGTCCCATCACAGTGAGGGGGTGTGTGGACATCTGATCACCTCCTCACCTCTACGCCTCCTCACCTCCTCACACCCACGCCTCCTCACCTCCTCACCCCCACGCCTCCACACCCCCATGCCTCCTCACCTCCTCATCCCCACGCCTCCACACCTCATCCCCATGCCTCCTCACCACCTCACCCCCACGCCTCCACACCCCCACCTCTCCTCCCACCCCCACGCCTCCTCATCCCCACGCCTCCTCACCTCCTCACCGCCTCATCCCACCCTCCACACCCACCTACCCCACGCCTCCACACCTCATCCCCATGCCTCCTCACCTCCTCACACCCATGCCTCCACACCTCCTCATCTCCTCACACCCACACCTCCTCACCTCCTCACCCCATGCCTCCTCACCTCCTCACACCCACACCTCCTCCTCCTCACCTCCTCACCCCACGCCTCCTCACTCCTCACCCCACCTCCCTCCTCACCTCCTCACCCCACGCCTCCTCACCACCTCACCCCCACGCCTCCTCACCTCCTCACCCCCACGCCTCCTCACCGCCAAACCACCCTACAGTGCTACAGATGTAGGCAGGGAAGAGCTGATTTAAAGGAGAGAGGTTTCCTCTTGAGCTCCGCATGTTAAACCTGGGAAGCCACGCCATATCGTTTACATTTTACAATCTTTCGTTAAAAGCTGCACTTGAGGAAAGAAATTTGATTCCACTCTGGAAATTTGCCATGGAATGCCTCATGGGGTCAATTCAATCAAAACACAAAGCAGTTTAGTCTTATTGTTGATTTTTGAATTTCAAGCAAAATTAATTTTTTAATGGGTTTACGCAAGATCTCACATGGCATTACACAAAATTAAAACACTTCATAAGTTATGGCAGAATTAGTGACAAAAACTACTAATGCATGCACTGTCATACTGACCCTGCCCAGAATAAAAACCTTAAAAGGCAAGTCAGCTGTGCGTTGGTTGAACTGCACCTTTAAGGCCATACAGTACTCTCTCTTCACAGAGAAATCCTTTACCCAAAAGTGTCTTACAGTCTAGCCAGTTGGGATTCTAATAGTCTACAAATCTTCACCTGTCAGTCTATATTTACACTGCTTGGTAAGTGACCCAATTCCGATGTTTTGCTCACAAGTGGCACAGATCAGACATGTATTATGAACATGTTAACTGGGGAAAAAAAGCGCACGGAATCAGACATTTTCAGATCTGTTTTGTGCCACATACATATGGAAATAATTCAAATATCTCCAGTGCAGCAAACACACAGGTCAGAATTTCCTTGTCATTCTAATTCACACATCATTCAAAATGCGATATTCTCATACTTTTTTTGCATTTGAATCACGTGTAATCTACATAATTACATGCACAACCACTCGCCTCTGGTAGGGTTAAATGTTAAAAGAAGGCAAAGGCCAGTGGATGAATACTGAGGCTACGTGATTTTTAAGCCTGTGAGGCGAAGAGTCAGTAAAGACCAATACACAGGGGATGTTCCTTACGGACCGAAGATGCTTTAAAAAGCAACAGCTTGAATTATTATTTCTGTCTCGTTTCATGTCCATTGTAGATGGTGATAAGGCTGTGGCAGTGTGGTAGTTGGCTTTCATAACAGAAACCAAACAGTCGTGTATGCATGCGGGTTGTTTCAAGTGTTAACTGTTAACAGAGGTTTCGGATATTGGTCAGTTTTAAAAGCAGATGTACACAGGCGGTCAAAAAAAATAGGATATAGGCAAAAAAAAATCTGAAATGGGCATCAAGACCAGCTGTGCAAATGAAGCCTTAGACCTTCAGAGATGAACAGGAACATTAATAAAATGCTCATTAACTGAGACCATGCCAGATGATACCCATATAAATAAATAAGCAAACATCAGTGTTGGGCTCTAAGATGGCCGATGAGTCCCAGTAAAGCACTGCCTCCTGCCAGGAGCCATCTAGCAGCCCCAGCCACGGGTGACTCTGGCTTAATGGAGTGTGAAAAATGCACATTTGCCCCTCTGCTTTGAGTGGGCCGGCTGAGCTCGTTCCTCGTGTCCGTGTTCATGTATGTTTTATATTGATGAGGCAAATTACTGCCATCTGGCTGCTAATACAGAGCATCTGGTTATTAACTTGTTTATCACAAGATGACTTGGATTGTACCCAACCCAGGTACCGAGTGCTGGGGTCCTTTCAAACTCGCCCAATCAGAGGCTAATGCTGGAAAGCAAATGGGGTTCTCACCCAATCAGAGGCTAATGCTGGAAAGCTAACAGGTTTCTCGCCCAATAGCAGCACATCGCCCTACAGTATGAACTCAGGGAGGAAAATGCACGGCTGCCAGGTCTGAGGTGCGTTTGGGATGAGGAACAGATCAACACAAAAGCATCTTTAAAAATGCTATGATCTACACCTAGTTCTCCAGCCTCCACTAAAACTACACAGCACAGTCACTGCGTGCGAACTAACACACTCTACAGCACACTACTGACAGTGTGAGGACTAACACACTCTACAGCACACTGACAGTGTGAGGACTAACACACTCTACAGCACACTACTGACAGTGTGAGGACTAACACACTCTACAGCACACTACTGACAGTGTGCGGACTAACACACTCCATAGCACACTACTGACAGTGTGCGGACTAACACACTCCATAGCACACTACTGACAGTGTGCGGACTAACACACTCCATAGCACACTACTGACAGTGTGCGGACTAACACACTCCATAGCACACTACTGACAGTGTGCGCTACACTCTACACACACTCATTAGGACAACACTACAGCACTGACAGTGTGCGGACTAACACACTCTACAGCACACTGACAGTGTGAGGACTAACACTCTACAGCACACTGACAGTGTGCGGACTAACACACTCCACAGCACACTACTGACAGTGTGAGGACTAACACACTCCATAGCACACTACTGACAGTGTGCGGACTAACACACTCTACAGCACACTGACACTGTGAGGACTAACACACTCCATAGCACACTACTGACAGTGTGCGGACTAACACACTCTACAGCACACTGACAGTGTGAGGACTAACACACTCCACAGCACACTGACAGTGAGACTAATACTCACGCACTGACAGTGTGAGGACTAACACACTCTACAGCACACTACTGACAGTGTGAGGACTAACACACTCCACAGCACACTGACAGTGTGAGGACTAACACACTCTACAGCACACTGACAGTGTGAGGACTAACACACTCTACAGCACACTGACAGTGTGAGGACTAACACACTCCACAGCACACTGACAGTGTGAGGACTAACACTAAGCACCTACACAGTGACTAACACACTCACAGCACACTGACAGTGTGAGGACTAACACACTGTACAGCACACTACTGACAGTGTGGGACTAACACACTCTACACACTACTGACAGTGTGAGGACTAACACACTCTCACAGCACACTGACAGTGTGAGGACTAACACACTCCACAGCACACTGACAGTGTGAGGACAAACACTCCACAGCACACTGACAGTGTGAGGACTAACACACTCTACAGCACACTGACAGTGTGAGGACTAACACACTCCACAGCACACTGACAGTGTGAGGACTAACACACTCTACAGCACACTGACAGTGCGCAGACTAACTGTGAGGACCAACACACTCCACAGCACACTGACAGTGTGAGGACTAACACACTCTACAGCACACTGACAGTGTGAGGACTAACACACTCCACAGCACACTGACAGTGTGAGGACTAACACACTCCACAGCACACTGACAGTGTGAGGACTAACACACTCCACAGCACACTGACAGTGTGAGGACTAACACACTCACAGCACACTGACAGTGTGAGGACTAACACACTCTACAGCACACTGACAGTGCGCGTAACTGTGAGACTACACCTACAGCACATGACTGTGAGGACTAACACACTCTCCAGCACACTGACAGTGTGAGGACTAACACACTCTCCAGCACACTGACAGTGTGAGGACTAACACACTCTCCAGCACACTGACAGTGTGAGGACTAACACACTCTACAGCACACTGACAGTGCGCGGACTAACTGTGAGGACTAACACACTCCACAGCACACTGACAGTGTGAGGACTAACACACTCTACAGCACACTACTGACAGTGAGACTACCTCACAGCCACTACTGACAGTGTGAGGACTAACACACTCTACAGCACACTGACAGTGTGAGGACTAACACACTCCACAGCACACTGACAGTGTGAGGACTAACACACTCTACAGCACACTACTGACAGTGTGAGGACTAACACACTCTACAGCACACTGACAGTGTGAGGACTAACACACTTTACACACAATGACTGTCAGTCTAACTCGACCCGAATGCAGGGCTGAAATCAGCAGGTTCCTGCAGCAGCGTGAGCCTGCTGATTACTCCCGTGCCACGCGGCAGGGAGGCTTTGATGCGGGAGGCGTACGCTGTCAGAGCTCAGGAATAACACCTGTAAGGAGCGCAGCCCTGTGAAGATAAGCGCTGTGGTTTACTTCTGACACACAGCACACATCTCTCACTCCAAACATCTCACTATTTCTGTCGTTCTGCGCTTCCCCTCTCTCCGCTCGCTCCCTCTCTCTCTGTGATTTCAGTGCTCGTTTCTCTTCCTCTGATTTCCCACTGCCAGGCTGGGCTACGGTGGAGCTACTCATTCCAGAATAATCTCTCTAGAGTCAGTCAGCTCACTACCTGTAGAATATCGATTAGCACCAAACTGCCATCCTCTCAAACCAATAAATAAATAAATAAACTCATAAAACTTATCCATGACTGGGATTTATCCTCTGGCTAAACTCTGTGTTAAAGTGGAGTGTGAGCGATACCCACATAGCCAGACAGACTGCATCTCCCCAACCAACCACTGCCAAGCAGGAAGCAGAAACACTAAAGTCTCGTTTGACAGAGTGAAGTATGATGTGATACATCTTCAATTTGCTGAATTTTACATTAAATTCAAGTTCTGTTGCTTCCTGTAATCCATTACAACGATGGCCAGCAGGGTGAAAGAGCACTCCTGTCCGTACAGGAAGAGAATGCTTAATCAGCTTCAGAGAGCTTCACTTTATGTTCGACAAAAAGTCACACAATTCCTCAGATCTCAAGATCACAGGTCTGGGCTTTGAGGACAATCACACAGAGGACTGCCGTTTCCCAAACAAACTCTCAGCCAATCACAGGCACAGCCCACTGAATACAAACTCTCAGCCAATCACAGGCACAGCCCACCAAGCCAACTCTCAGCAATACAGGCACAGCCTCATACAAACTCTCAGCCAATCACAGGCGCAGCCCACTGCATACAATCTCTCAGCCAATCACAGGCGCAGCCCACTGCATACAAACTCTCAGCCAATCACAGGCTCAGCCCACTGCATACAAACTCTCAGCCAATCACAGGCTCAGCCCACTGCATACAAACTCTCAGCCAATCACAGGCACAGCCCACTGCAGACAAACTCAGCCAATCACAGGCACAGCCCACCACAAGCAAACAAACTCTCAGCCAATCACAGGCACAGCCCACTGCATACAAACTCTCAGCCAATCACAGGCACAGCCCACTACAAACAAACTCTCAGCCAATCACAGGCACAGCCCACTGCATACAAACTCTCAGCCAATCACAGGCATAGCCCACTACAAACAAACTCTCAGCCAATCACAGGCACAGCCCACTACAAACAAACTATTGGCCAATCACAGGTGCAGCCCACCACAGTACCTGCAAACACAAACTTACCCAAAATGGGGGATGCGATTCAGCTGGTCTCTGGGAGGGACCAGTCCTACGAGGGCCAGAGGCTACCAGCCCGATGTTCTGAGCGTGACCATTTCGGCTCTTTGGTTATGAATATATCCACTATCACTTCAGACGCGCAGTCAGGCAAGAGGGGGTTAGAAGTGAGATTATGAATCTCATTCAGAGCACAGTTAGGATTCACACACACCTGACTGTGTGTGCTAAACACATGCATTCTTTTGCACATCCTCCACTGAGCTCTGAAATACATATTTATTTACAGCTTTCATAATGACGTCTGAACTGAAATATGCAAATCCTCCCAGCTGAACTTGAATAACATGAATAAACATCAGGTGGAAATGAAGCAGTAGAGCTTCTGAGGCCGGCAGAGTCCACAGCTGGGAACCTGCAACTGGAGTTACACAATACACACACACATAAACACACACAAGCATGCACACACACGCATAAACACGCACACGCATAAACACGCACACGCATGCATGCACACACACACGCACACGCATAAACACACACACACACGCATGCACACACACTCACACACACGCATAAACACACACACGCACACGCATAAACACACACACGCACACGCACACTCACACTCACACACGCACACACACATGCACACACAAACACACACGCATGCACACTCACCCTCACATGCACACACACACACACACACACGCACACACGCATAAACACACACACACGCGCGCGCGCGCACACACACACACACACGCATGCACACACGCATAAACACATACACAAACACACACACACGCATAAACACACACACACACGCATGCACACACACGCATAAACACACACACATGCACACACATGCATAAACACACACACACAAACAAACACACACACACACGCATAAACATACACACGCATTCACAAACACACACACACATGCATGTGCACGCACGCATAAACACACACACACGCCCACGCATGCACAAACGCATGCAAGCACAAACACACACATGCACACGCACAAACACACATGCATGCTCACGCGCACACACACAGCATGTATGCACGCACAAACACGCAGACACACACAAGCATGCACACACACACACGCTTGCACGCAGACACACGCATGCACGCATGCACAAGCACACAGACATACACGCACAAGCATGCACACACATGCACACACACATTAAATATCCAACTCCCAACTCATCAATGATACACACAAGCACACACCCACACACGCCCACACACACATACTGAATATCCAACTCCAGGTTTCCACAGCGATAATGCGTGCTACACATGCAGCACTTGTAAGATGAAGAAATCCAGGGAAAGAGAGGGAATTTTCCCCCAAAGTCTAGTTAAAGAACGATAAAATGTTCTAAACCAAATCACTGCTGTTTACAAGAGAGCTAAAAGCGTGTATGATCACATCTGCCATGGGGAATCGCGCTAACCGCTCTGAACACTCAAAACAAACAAGAATATTTAAACTATAAATCATGTTCTCTTCGCATCAGTTTAAACTGACAACCCTGACTATTACAGCAGTATGCAGGCGTGCGTGCGTGTGTGTTGGGGGGGGGGGGGGGGGGGCTAAATCATTTCATTTAAAAGTCTGCTTCCTTTACTGAAGCGTCCTTCCCTCCACACTGCGGTCAGGAGTCGGCATGTTTAGCCTTAGGCCCGCAGTTTCGCGTCTCCTGTGTGCACCGCTCAAGGAGACGGAGGACGACGACAGAACGTGAGGCATTATGGGAAATATATGCGCTGAAGTTAAACAGCTCTCACGCTTGATGGTGCTTCAAAACAATAACAATTAAATAATGACAATTAAGAACACAATTGTGTTATTTTCACAGGAGAAAATGTGCTGTAGGTTACACTTGCAAATACAACTTGCTTTGGCCTATTATTGTGTGGAGCGACAGATGTAACATGACAGTGTAACAATATTGTGATGGCTATAAGCCTACATTTTAAATACCCCAGAAAAAACATCAGCATATTAATGTAAGGCAAATTCAGCCTAAAGACAGTAGTACTGCTCATCTTCATCAAGGCAATTCCTTTAAAAGGGCAAGCACCAGACATTATAAAAAATTAAATGCACCAGCCAAATGGAAGAAGTTGTCCTATTTTATGATTCACAACATTTAAAAAAAAAACTATTTTATTGAAATAAAGGCCAGAAATCAGCCCTAAAATATCAAATCACTTTGATATTTTAGGATCCCCCCCCCCAAACATGCACTGTGTTCAGTGCGTTCAGAGATCCTGCACTGCGTTCAGTGTGTTCAGAGATCGTGCACTGCGTTCAGTGTGTTCAGAGATCGTGCACTGCGTTCAGTGTGTTCAGAGAACACGCACTGCGTTCAGAGAACACGCACTGCGTTCAGTGTGTTCAGAGAACACGCACTGCGTTCAGAGAACACGCACTGCGTTCAGTGTGTTCAGAGAACACGCACTGCGTTCAGAGAACACGCACTGCGTTCAGTGTGTTCAGAGAACACGCACTGCGTTCAGTGTGTTCAGAGAACACGCACTGCGTTCAGAGAACACGCACTGCGTTCAGTGTGTTCAGAGAACACGCACTGTGTTCCCCTCTTCGCACCTGCACTTCCAGAACACGTCTCCTGTCTGTTCTGGCCCCACGATGGTGGAATGACCTCCCTGTGGAGGTCAGAACAGCTGAGACACTGACCCATTTCAAACGACGACTGAAGACTCACCTCTTCAGGCTGCACCTCTCCCCATCCCTCCCTTCCTCCCTGTAAATGACTGTAAGCTTAGGGTTGTAACTAGGCAGCTGTTTCGTAGGTGACTTAGGTGCATTAACTGTCTTAACTACTGCTTGTATTTTTTCCATAGATTGCGTTGTTGCCGTTCTCGTTGTGTTAGTGTTAATCAGTTTAACCTTCAGGGTCCAAGTTGAACTATGCGGTTGTTCCCTGCACTTGGACCGGTACTTCTCTCTAGTGGTTTTGTCATACTTGTTCCTGGTTATGGTTATACACTTTGTTGTACGTCGCTCTGGATAAGAGCATCTGCCAAATGCCTGTAATGTAATGTAATGTTCAGTGTGTTCAGAGAACACGCACTGCGTTCAGTGTGTTCAGAGAACACGCACTGCGTTCAGAGAACACGCACTGCGTTCAGTGTGTTCAGAGAACACGCACTGCGTTCAGTGTGTTCAGAGAACACGCACTGCGTTCAGAGAACACGCACTGCGTTCAGTGTGTTCAGAGAACACGCACTGTGTTCCCCTCTTCGCACCTGCACTTCCAGAACACGTCTCCTGTCTGTTCTGGCCCCACGATGGTGGAATGACCTCCCTGTGGAGGTCAGAACAGCTGAGACACTGACCCATTTCAAACGACGACTGAAGACTCACCTCTTCAGGCTGCACCTCTCCCCATCCCTCCCTTCCTCCCTGTAAATGACTGTAAGCTTAGGGTTGTAACTAGGCAGCTGTTTCGTAGGTGACTTAGGTGCATTAACTGTCTTAACTACTGCTTGTATTTTTTCCATAGATTGCGTTGTTGCCGTTCTCGTTGTGTTAGTGTTAATCAGTTTAACCTTCAGGGTCCAAGTTGAACTATGCGGTTGTTCCCTGCACTTGGACCGGTACTTCTCTCTAGTGGTTTTGTCATACTTGTTCCTGGTTATGGTTATACACTTTGTTGTACGTCGCTCTGGATAAGAGCATCTGCCAAATGCCTGTAATGTAATGTAATGTTCAGTGTGTTCAGAGAACACGCACTGCGTTCAGTGTGTTCAGAGAACACGCACTGCGTTCAGTGCGTTCAGAGATCCTGCACTGCGTTCAGTGTGTTCAGAGATCCTGCACTGCGTTCAGTGAGTTCAGAGATCCAGCACTGCGTTCAGTGTGTTCAGAGATCCTGCACTGCGTTCAGTGAGTTCAGAGAACACGCACTGTGTTCAGAGAACACGCACTGCGTTCAGTGAGTTCAGAGAACACGCACTGCGTTCAGTGAGTTCAGAGAACACGCACTGCGTTCAGTGTTCAGAGAACACGCACTGCGTTCAGTGTTCAGAGAACACGCACTGCATTCAGAGATCCTGCACTGCGTTCAGTGAGTTCAGAGAACACGCACTGCGTTCAGAGAATGCACACTGTGTTCCACTTCCATTAGTTTATGTCCCAAGACAGTGCAAAGTCTAAACCCATAATGAGGCCCTCTGCAATAAAGCAGAAACAAAAAGCATAAGCACACTCATATTTCCTCTCATTTATCTCTCAGTTGGTGCTAAAATGTTGAACATAAAGAGCTTTTATTGTGAAGTAAAATGTCTTTCGCGGTGGGCAGGGGGCCTGTGGCATGCCAAGCCTCTGCGGAACAAAACACGCTGCATGGTCTGGCAGCATGAAACATGATGATGATGCGGCCTGCAGCACCAGCCAATCCGCTAACAGATCCAGGAGCTGCAGGACCTGTGACTGAACACCCGGGATCACTAAAGACCAGCAGGGTGTGGGGTGTGTGGGGGCGTGTGGGGGCATGTGGGGGCATGTGGGGGGTGTGTGGGGTGTGTGGGGTGTGTGGGGTGTGTGGGGCGGGTGGATGTGTGAGGGTGGAGCATGTGGGGGCATGTGGGGCATGTGGGGGGGTGTGGGGAGGGTGGGGCGGGTGGATGTGTGGGGGGGTGGGGCGGGTGGATGTGTGGGGGGGTGGGGCGGGTGGATGTGTGGGGGTGGGGCGGGTGGTGTTGTGGGGGTGGGGCGGGTGGTGTTGTGGGGGTTGTGGGGCGGGAGAGCAAACAAGGCTAATTCTGCTGCAGCATGCTGCTACTCGGGTAAACTGCATTACAGGCTGCCCAGAGCATGAGTTTGCCTTCTTATCTCTGGCTTTGCATGCTGGGAGATGGAGTCTGAGGAGATGATCATGTGGTGGGTTTTCAGGCAGTTAACACTCAACCCAAACCCCAAATAGAGCAGAAGGGTCCGATAAGGGCTCTTTGAGAGCAGGGAAGGAGTGACAGGGACCATCGCTGCCTTAGCTAAAGCTAGGACCACAATCGAAATAAGTCTTGTGGCTTTTTGTGTTATCCTTGATGCTCTTTTAATGCATGTACATTGGTGTTTGCAACCATGTATTTGTCCTTTTAAACTGAATCGTCAAATAAATAAACTAAAAAAAAAAAAAACAGGGACGTATCTATAGAGACGCAGCCCCACGTACCCCATGGAGAGCCCCCCCCCCCCACATCTCACGTTCAGACAGGCTGACCCCCACTGCCAATGAGAACTTTCTGGTTGCACCACAGCGGATCCCACAGCCAATAAGACCATTAGAGGTTTCATCACTTAAAACCCCCACATGGATTCCAGTGGTAAGAGTCACTTCTGAGCACCTCCTACCCTCTCAAACATGAGTAAGCAGAGCAGGTACATTCTGCTAAACTATAAAATATCTATAAAATAATGAAACATTGTTGGTTAGTTACAAAGAAGTTTCACAGTTCATAGTGAAAGTGTATTGTACTGGATATAGAGGCCCCTGTGCTGGCTGCCTCATGCTTGTGGTTCAGAACTTCGCCTGCAGTGGAGGACCCAGCTGCACACAAATCCAGGGAAAGAGAATTAAAATCACATTAATAAAGCTTCCGTTTCCATATTTACCATTAGCGCTGCCTGTGTTAGCTTCCTCCAGCCGGGCTAATTAATGAAGTCTCCCAGGATTTAGGAAGGGTGGCAGTACAACAAAACAGCACTAATTAAATTAGTTCAGCCTCACCCTGGAGAGCTCCAGCCCCTCCCCACACCAGCCCAGCCTCACCCTGGAGAGCTCCAGCCCCTCCCCACACCAGCCCAGCCTCACCCTGGAGAGCTCCAGCCCAGCCTCACCCTGGAGAGCTCCAGCCCCTCCCCACACCAGCCCAGCCTCACCCTGGAGAGCTGCAGCCCCTCCCCACACCAGCCCAGCCTCACCCTGGAGAGCTCCAGCCCTCCCCACACCAGCCCAGCCTCACCCTGGAGAGCTGCAGCCCCTCCCCACACCAGCCCAGCCTCACCCTGGAGAGCTGCAGCCCCTCCCCACACCAGCCCAGCCTCACCCTGGAGAGCTCCAGCCCCTCCCCACACCAGCCCAGCCTCACCCTGGAGAGCTCCAGCCCCTCCCCACACCAGCCCAGCCTCACCCTGGAGAGCTCCAGCTCAGCCTCACCCTGGAGAGCTCCAGCCCGTCCCCACACTGCCAGAGGTCACCACACGGGTCGCCACATCACCTGTTCAACAGCAGCACGTTACACCTGAGAGACAGGCAGGTTACTAACGCAATCACCATGACAATGCCCTTCCATCAGGCCACAGAGGACGATTAATAATTTAAGGAGCAGGAGGAGGCCAGAGTTTTGGAGCGTGGGTCAGCTACGCCAATGAGGTTAGCCCATCCCACGCTCTCCAGCTGGCCCACAGAGGGTTCAGTCTGTACTCTCCTGCTGGCCCACAGAGGTTCAGTCTGTACTCTCCAGCTGGCCCACAGAGGGTTCAGTCTGTACTCCCCAGCTGGCCCACAGAGGTTCAGTCTGTACTCTCCAGCTGGCCCACAGAGGGTTCAGTCTGTACTCTCCAGCTGGCCCACAGAGGTTCAGTCTGTACTCTCCAGCTGGCCCACAGAGGGTTCAGTCTGTACTCTCCAGCTGGCCCACAGAGGTTCAGTCTGTACTCTCCAGCTGGCCCACAGAGGGTTCAGTCTGTACTCTCCAGCTGGCCCACAGAGGTTCAGTCTGTACTCTCCAGCTGGCCCACAGAGGGTTCAGTCTGTACTCTCCAGCTGGCCCACAGAGGGTTCAGTCTGTACTCTCCTGCTGGCCCACAGAGGGTTCAGTCTGTACTCTCCAGCTGGCCCACAGAGGGTTCAGTCTGTACTCTCCAGCTGGCCCACAGAGGTTCAGTCTGTACTCTCCAGCTGGCCCACAGAGGTTCAGTCTGTACTCTCCAGCTGGCCCACAGAGGGTTCAGTCTGTACTCTCCTGCTGGCCCACAGAGGTTCAGTCTGTACTCTCCTGCTGGCCCACAGAGGGTTCAGTCTGTACTCTCCAGCTGGCCCACAGAGGGTTCAGTCTGTACTCTCCTGCTGGCCCACAGAGGGTTCAGTCTGTACTCTCCAGCTGGCCCACAGAGGGTTCAGTCTGTACTCTCCAGCTGGCCCACAGAGGGTTCAGTCTGTACTCTCCAGCTGGCCCACAGAGGGTTTAGTCTGTACTCTCCAGCTGGCCCACAGAGGGTTCAGTCTGTACTCTCCAGCTGGCCCACAGAGGGTTCAGTCTGTACTCTCCAGCTGGCCCACAGAGGGTTCAGTCTGTACTCTCCAGCTGGCCCACAGAGGGTTCAGTCTGTGGCCACAAAACTGATTTTTCCCGTTCTTCTTCATGAGATCCGTGTGATGCTGTTACACACAGCAGAGTCCGCAGCTCCCGTTAATCCAGCGTGCAAACGCCGTTTCCACCGAGCGCCTGTTTGCTCACAGCCTGGCGCCGTCACCAGTCTGGGTAATTTTAGAAAGATAATCTCCTCCAATATCGGCAGAGCTTGAAGAGCAGGAGTGCAGCGTGGGGACGGGTACACTGAGGGAATAATACGCCCGTGAGATATAATACTGCAAACACACAAATGCCATTAAAACCAAACACCGGCTTTCATCATAACTTTGAACACATTCTAAATATGCCTGCAGAGGTGGGTGGAGCTGCCCAATGGGAGCATGACAGAGTCAGACTGGAAGACGGAGGAAGACTGAGACAGACTCTTTGGCCAGTGTCAGACAGAGCACAAAGACACACGTACTAAAACGCTCACTCACACACACCCCCACACACCCACACCCACACAGGCCTGCACACTCACCCACTCACTCACACACAGGCCCGCACACTAACGCAGTAACTCACACACACACACACACACACACACACAAATATTCACTCACACACACCCATATACACAGGTCCGCACACTAACGCTCACACACACACACACACACACACACAAAATATTCACTCACACACACCCATATACACAGGTCCACACACTAACGCTCACAAACACACACACACACACACTTCATGCAAATTTAGTAGATTTTCTGGACAAATTCTAAATGTGAAGACATGAATCACTAAGATGGCTGAAGCGTCTGTACTGTATTTGCATTTAATACTATAAATAAACCCTCTGGGATCCTGTGGCATTATTTTCTCCTTTCACCTTTTCTGCCAGTGTGTTATTACAGTGTGTGCTGGTTATTTAAACAGGTATCAGTAGGGATGTGCAGATATAGTTTATTTAGAGGGGGTCAGTAGGGATGTGCAGATATAGTTTATTTAGAGGGGGTCAGTAGGGATGTGCAGATATCGTTTATTTAAAGGGGGTCTGTAGGGATGTGCAGATATAGTTTATTTAGAGGGGGTCAGTAGGAATGTGCAGATATAGTTTATTTAAACAGGGTCAGTAGGGAGGTTTGTCGTATGAAAGGGTCTCAGGTGTGTGCTGCAGGTGTGTCCTACAGGTGTGCAGGTGTGTGCTGCAGGTATGCGCTACAGGTGTGCAGGTGTATGCTGCAGGTATGCGCTACAGGTGTGCAGGTGTATGCTGCAGGTATGCGCTACAGGTGTGCAGGTGTGTGCTGCAGGTATGTGCTGCAGGTGTGCAGGTATGTGCTGAACTGTGTCCAGTATGGAATATCCCTGCACATACTGTAAAGTTTTACTTTTGCTAAATTCATTATCTTTTGGGAAACATATTTAGGATACACTCATTTATGATAATCAGTATTATTTTTCAAAAATTGGATTTTGCCTAAATAACCTTTTGAATAGTCCCCTACAGTTCCCATGATTTATCCAATTAAAAAATGCCAATAGTAATTAGGCTGAAACTAATCTTCCTTTCAGCAGTTTTTATTTCCCAGGTTATCTATAAGGCAGGAAATTGTTTTAGTTTAGATTTATGACAGTAACTGTGACTCTGACGCAGAGAGGCTCTTGAATTATTCAGAGGCTGTAAATTTTATCGGGCTGTCTGATCAAAATTATTTTCTAAAGTAGTTTTGTGCAAAAATATGAAGGGTCCAAACTTGATTTCAGACTTGAAAAAATGTTCACCAGGGCTTTTATTTTCAGGGGTACTTGTGGAGAGAGTACGCCCCACAGAAAATATAAATATAAAAACAAAGGGTTCTTATATTCTCATTATACCATCCAGCGCACGAGCGCATCAAACGCTAAAACCTGCGTCACCTCCCCACCGTTACCTGTTCCAGCTCCCTCATCCCCACAAGGCTGTGCACTTACTCTGCACTGCCCCCTACTGTACGACTGTGACTTCACAGAAAAGTTCAACCACCAAAATGCCATACTACCTTACAAGGCGGCATGAAGAAATTTGCAAAAGCAGAAAAACAAAGCCATTGCACTCTCAGATCGGTTCACAGCCATAAAGGGTTCATATGATGCATAATTGATATTATTTAATACAGTGCACAGTAATGCAAGGGGTCTTATCACAGAAGTAAACAGGCACACTCCTCTCCACATATCCGAGAACGGATGAATAAACATGCTACTCGTGAATATATTTATGGAAGCGAGTGGTAAAATTTTACATGGTATTATATAAAATTCATGGAGCAACAAAAAATGTACTGTACTCAGCCTTTCAAATAAATTTGACCCCAGAATACTTTCATATGAAAGTATTCAAAGAACACGGACATAATAGAAGAAATGTTCTAAAATGAAATATTTCCCGTTTTGAACGGTTTGTTGCTTTTCATCAGGGTAGTGAGAAAGAGGAAGGTCAAAATCAAAGGGATGACAGTTTCCACAAAAACTCTGATCCAATCAGTCACTGCATCAGTGTTACAGAGGGGACACACTCACTGAAAATCCAGTTTCACCATCACTGTTACGGAGAGGATACGCCAGCATTACGGAGGGGACAGGCCCAGTGTTTCAGAGGGGACAGGCCCAGTGTTTCAGAGGGGACAGGCCCAGTGTTTCAGAGGGGACAGGCCCAGTGTTTCAGAGGGGACAGGCCCAGTGTTTCAGAGGGGACAGGCCCAGTGTTTCAGAGGGGACAGGCCTGGCACTACAGGAGGGGACAGGCCCAGTGTTTCAGAGGGGACAGGCCCGGCATTACGGAGGGGACAGGTCTGGCGTTACGGAGGGGACAGGCCTAGTGTTTCAGAGGGGACAGGCCCGGCATTACGGAGGGGACAGGTCTGGCGTTACGGAGGGGACAGGTCTGGCGTTACGGAGGGGACAGGCCCGGTGTTTCAGAGGGGACAGGCCCGGCGTTATGGAGGGGACAGGCCCGGTGTTTCAGAGGGGACAGGCCCTGCGTTACGGAGGGGACAGGCCCTGCGTTACGGAGGGGACAGGTCTGGCGTTACGGAGGGGACAGGTCTGGCGTTACGGAGGGGACAGGCCCGGTGTTTCAGAGGGGACAGGCCCGGCTTAGGAGGGGACAGGCCCGTGTTTCAGAGGGGACAGGCCCTGCGTTACGGAGGGGACAGGCCCGGTGTTTCGGAGGGGACAGGCCCGGCGTTACGGAGGGGACAGGCCCGGTGTTTCGGAGGGGACAGGCCCTGCGTTACGGAGGGGACAGGCCCTGCGTTACGGAGGGGACAGGCCCTGCGTTCCGGAGGGGACAGGCCCTGCGTTCCGGAGGGGACAGGCCCTGCGTTCGGAGGGACAGGCCTGCTTCCGGAGGGGACAGGCCCTGCGTTACGGAGGGGACAGGCCCTGCGTTCACGGAGGGGACAGGCCCTGCGTTACGGAGGGGACAGGCCCTGCGTTCCGGAGGGGACAGGCCCTGCGTTCCGGAGGGGACAGGCCCTGCGTTACGGAGGGGACAGGCCCAGTGTTACGGAGGGGACAGGCCTGGTGTTCCGGAGGGGACAGGCCCTGCGTTACGGAGGGGACAGGCCCTGCGTTACATACGTACATCTGATGTATCTGTTGCTTAGAATAGGTGAGGTAGATTGATCTTGGAGTAACTCTAGAAGGAGACTAACTGCAGCAAGATAACACAGACAGGTGAGCAGGCTGGAGTAAGAAAAGTTATTAATATGCAGTGTTTACAGCACAGAAAATACAGCTGAATGTAACAAGATTCCCATTCAAACAGAAAGCCCCATAAAATCAAAAATATTTACCATGTAAACAAAAAATAATGAGATACAAAGGCTGAGCTGAAGTGAGTTTCAGGCTCCATTAAATCCAAAATGATTTCACCACTAAATAATTCAGAATTCAGGTGGAATTCATGAGTACACTACTCCTGCACTGTGGGAGACATCCACACCAAAACAACAAAATAAATCCATCTGCTCCCATCTCCCACAGCAGGAGCAGCCAAATGACCCACTACCATAATGGTCATTACAGAAAGGCTATTACTTTCACAGGGATATATAATATGCACGCTTCTGAAAACATGACTGGAAATCTACAAATAAATAGTTAACCCCAAACACTGGCATTTAGCAAAATCCATCTCTCATCCTGTGTTCTGTCTGTGAATGCAATATTTTATATGTTAAGAAAGGAAGGACCATCATTGGTTTTATAACTTTAACCCAGGTTGAGCTCTGAAACAAGGGAACAGTTCGAAAGGATGTTAAGTGATTTCAGTGTTTAAGGAGAGTGTCACAGGTTCTGTTGCTCCTCTCCCCACAAACCACACAGTCTACAAGTCTCAGACGCACATTGGCTTTTACTGTGCATTCCAACAAACACACACAACAGGAAAAGGGAACAGACATATGTTAGAGAAGAACTGAGTGTTACCAATTCCTGAATCACTGTAACTGCCCACAGCGGAAGTTGCAGATCGGCTAAACCACTCCCTCTCCGCCTGCAGGTGGCGCTCTAATCACACCAGCCCTCCACAGAGAGGCAGTTTAAAATGCAGTACCTGCTAAATAAAGGTCCAGTCAGGGGCGATAAATCAGTGCCAGTGGATCTTCACTAACCCCCACCAGCAGCCCAAACAGCCCCTCCCTGGGGTAGTGTGTTTAAAGAGCACACCAGGGTGGGGGGGGGGGGGGGTAGCACCAGTGTGTGTATCGACTCCCAGGATATTTCCTACAGGTATTCAAACAGGTATAAAGCCATACAGGTAGGACAGTACTTTCAGGTGTAAAAGGAGAAACAGGTGCTATTCTAAAGGTATCAGCAGGATTATGTCCCCAGCAGGATTATGCTCCATGTGGACATCATTTCTCTCGGTCTACAATTAGCATGATCACAGATTCCTCTTTTTAACTTCTCTTATTTCCTCCTCCTGCTCTGCAGATCTCTCCTGCGGATCTTTAATCTCTCCAGTGCAGCTCTCCTTTTGTCCACCAAATGGCGAGGATGTCACCTCAGCTCATCCCTCTAATTCAGTGTCAGCCTTACCAGCCCAAGTAGGTTCAGAGATAATACACCTGAGCAGAGATAATATACCTGTGCAGAGATCATACACCTGTGCAGAGATCATTCACTTGAGCAGAGATAATTCACCTGAGCAGAGATAATACACCTGTGCAGAGATCATACACCTGTGCAGAGATAATTCACCTGAGCAGAGATAATTCACCTGAGCAGAGATAATTCACCTGAGCAGAGATAATTCACCTGAGCAGAGATAATACACCTGTGCAGAGATAATTCACCTGAGCAGAGATAATTCACCTGTGCAGAGATAATTCACCTGTGCAGAGATAATTCACCTGAGCAGAGATCATACACCTGAGCAGAGATCATACACCTGAGCAGAGATAATTCACCTGTGTATAGATAATGCAGCTCAGCAAAGATGATTCACTAATGTGTAGATCAGGGGCCCAGGCGCAGATCATAAACCCTGCACTCCCAGGCTGCCCCCTACATGCCCTCCAGTCTCACTTTGGGAAGCAGAGGAGGCGCATATTTCACCTGCTGCCGTTTGTACTCAGAGGCCTTCCAATGACAGGAGGGCGTGGTTAAAGGTGCTGAGGGAGGGGGCGGGAGAGGGGCACGCCCAGTACACCCGGGACACCCGGGACACCCCCGCTGCGTCCCAGAGCCATGCTGGAGGCGCCCCCCAAAGACCCCGGGATCTAAAGAACCTTCCGGAGTACAACCTGCCGAATGCTCAGAGCTGCTATAAGCTGCAGAAACGCAGTTACTCCACAGAAAGCCTGGTCAGCCAGCCCCTGCCACAGGTGCCTTTCTGTGGTGTTTAATGCAAACACACGCAGGGAGGAAACTCAGACAGTCAGCTGAGTCACCCCACTGAGAGACAGACCCTCAGCGGCTCTGAGGCCCTTACAGCAGCGGCTCTGAGGCCCCTACAGCAGCGATGCGGCTCTGAGGCCCCTACAGCAGCGGCTCTGAGGCCCCTACAGCAGCGATGCGGCTCTGAGGCCCCTACAGCAGCGATGCGGCTCTGAGGCCCCTACAGCAGCGATGCGGCTCTGAGGCCCCTACAGCAGCGATGCGGCTCTGAGGCCCTTACTACAGCAGCGGCTCTGAGGCCCTTACAGCAGCGGCTCTGAGGCCCTTACAGCAGCGGCTCTGAGGCCCTTACAGCAGCGGCTCTGAGGCCCCTACAGCAGCGATGCGGCTCTGAGGCCCCTACAGCAGCGATGCGGCTCTGAGGCCCCTACAGCAGCGATGCGGCTCTGAGGCCCCTACAGCAGCGATGTGGCTCTGAGGCCCTTACAGCAGCGATGCAGCTCTGAGGCCCCTACAGCAGCGATGCGGCTCTGAGGCCCTTACTACAGCAGCGGCTCTGAGGCCCTTACAGCAGCGGCTCTGAGGCCCTTACAGCAGCGGCTCTGAGGCCCTTACAGCAGCGGCTCTGAGGCCCTTACAGCAGCGGCTCTGAGGCCCTTACAGCAGCGATGCGGCTCTGAGGCCCTTACAGCAGCGATGCGGCTCTGAGGCCCTTAGCACAGCGATGCGGCTCTGAGGCCCTTACAGCAGCGATGCGGCTCTGAGGCCCTTACAGCAGCGATGCGGCTCTGAGGCCCTTACAGCAGCGATGCGGCTCTGAGGCCCTTACAGCAGCGATGCGGCTCTGAGGCCCTTACAGCAGCGATGCGGCTCTGAGGCCCTTACAGCAGCGGCTCTGAGGCCCCTACAGCAGCGATGCGGCTCTGAGGCCCTTACAGCAGCGATGCGGCTCTGAGGCCCTTACAGCAGCGATGCGGCTCTGAGGCCCTTACAGCAGCGATGCGGCTCTGAGGCCCTTACAGCAGCGATGCGGCTCTGAGGCCCTTACAGCAGCGATGCGGCTCTGAGGCCCCTACAGCAGCGATGCGGCTCTGAGGCCCTACAGCAGCGATGCGGCTCTGAGGCTCTTACTACAGCAGCGGCTCTGAGGCCCTTACAGCAGCGGCTCTGAGGCCCCTACAGCAGCGATGCGGCTCTGAGGCCCCTACAGCAGCGATGCGGCTCTGAGGCCCCTACAGCAGCGATGCGGCTCTGAGGCCCTTACAGCAGCGATGCGGCTCTGAGGCCCCTACAGCAGCGATGCGGCTCTGAGGCCCTTACAGCAGCGGCTCTGAGGCCCCTACAGCAGCGATGCGGCTCTGAGGCCCTTACAGCAGCGGCTCTGAGGCCCCTACAGCAGCGATGCGGCTCTGAGGCCCCTACAGCAGCGGCTCTGAGGCCCTTACAGCAGCGGCTCTGAGGCCCTTACAGCAGCGATGCGGCACTGACTCCACGGCCCTGAACCGGCTGCTCCTCACAGAAAGCTCCTTTACCGCTCCGTACCGTAAGGGCCGCAGACAGGCGCAGTATAATGGGTCACAGCGAACAGGGACCTGGCGGTGACGTCACGGTGTCAGACAGAGCTGGAACTCACTGAGGGGGCGGAGGGGAGGGGTCTAGCAGGGAGACTCCAGATCAGGAGTGAGAGTGAAGTGAATGGGCAGCCAGACTGAATTAAAGAGCTGATGTAATGCGTGACCTCTGACCTGCAGACAGGGGGACAGAGGCACTGTGGGTCTGACACCTGACTCAGGCACTCCAGTGTCCCCAGCTCATTAAATTACATTACAGGCATTCAGCAGACACTCTAATCCTGAGCGACTCACCCAACCTTTTATACAGCTGGATACATATGAAGTAATGCAGGTTACCTTGGTCAAGGGTAAAAAAAACAGCAGTGTCCTACCTGAGAATCAATGACCTTCAGGTTACAGGACCAGCTCCTCACCCATTATACAACTCTAAAATGCTGTTTCATAGGTCCTATTTTTAGATGGGTAGGAGGGATGTTTTTCTTGTCCCTACAACTTCAGACGCTGCTTCTACTGTTTATCTATCCGGTTCCCTAAATGTGTTACACTGCAGGTGGAGCTGTCAAATAGAGACCTACAGTACAGCTGAATCATCCTTATACTTTCCTTCTTCCTAAGCTTGAAAAGGGGTCTTTGTTTCTTGTGTATCTCTGTACAATAACCAGTCTTTTTTGGGGCAAGTGCAATGATCTGCATAATCAGGCAACCAAGTCGCAACTGTGACTTTCAGCCAGCAGGTGGGGCATTACCCATTTTTATATCAAGAGAACTCTAATGTTCAGTTTTATTTTTAAACACTAGATGGGGCACAAGGGCTAAGGAATAATAGCAAGGCAAGCACAGCCATTTCCAAATGGTTTCACAATTCAGAATGGCAACATTTGTGCATATTTTCAGATTGTTTCAAAATAGTAAAGCTGTTTGGAAACCCCATCGCTCCTCGCTCCCCGAGTGAGGAGCGATGCTTCTTTACACTCTTAAGGGTTTATCAATACGGCAGAGACAGAAATACAGAGCGAATCGATGCAGCACTAATCCCCAGCCCCACGCACTCTACACTAATGAGCCTGGAGTCTACCCTGCTCCAGGTCACTGCTGGCCTGAGACAGAATCACCATTGGGCCTAAACACACAGTAATACGGGCAGCATAGTGTTAATTCAACTGTACCAGAGTAAAATACACTCAGACATTTTTACTGCACATAATCATGAACATACCATACACTGCAATCATGAATACAATACAGCAGTTAGTTCAGTTAGTCCATGCTTGTGTCAAGCAAGTCAAGAGCACAATATTTAAAAATGTGCGAATTTATTACTAATTATTTAACTAACTAACCAACTATTGCTGTCACTCTGCTGCAATCCACACAGAGCCAGGGAACCACGGAACTTGAACTTCAAAAGACAAAGACAGATGTGTTGTCAAACACATCAGTCAAAGCTGTGAGATGCCATCAACGTGCAGTAGCCTGGCAACAACAACTTTCCGTGCCAACTATGCTTTTCCTGGAGACGTGTTCAGAATGCACACAGGCTGGTGCTCCCGTGTGAAAGCACAGACGGGTGCTTCACTATCTGAAAGGCCAGTGTTTCTCAGGTCTGCGGTGTGAAGGCCACTCAGTCGCACACCAAACAAAGGGATCGAAACGGATGAATAGGATGGGCAGAGCAGCTCAGCGCTGGAAGAGGGAAAGCGGACGAGAGGCAGCCGTACGCAGAAAGCATAGCGCCATGGACGCGCTGCACACCAGAAAACTACACAGTCCCAACGCATATACAATACAGAAATATTGGCCGATCGATTCATACACTCAAGCGCCATTTGTTACTTATCTCTAACCCTACGTTCCCAAATACGGGCGATGCTAACCCAGATGGCCTTGCTTGTACGGCTACATGCAAACGAGGCGTTACGAAATAAACAACGAAAGTTCGTCCCCCAGCCCGAGAGCTGGAGGGCTGCGGCTTACCCAAGCGGCCAAAACCAGACTTCGTTTTTGAAGCTCATTTCCTGGTGTTGTAGTTCCTGGTTGCTCACTAGCGCCACTACGGATGGCTCCAGTATAGGTGTTTTCATATCCGGTTTCCATGTAAGTCTACGGTACAAATGAGATCAAAATACAAAGTCAATAATTTTTTCTCACAAGAACAAATAATCATAATAGGTGTATTTTATTCGTCTTATGACTGTCCATGGGTCGATTTCATGATTTATTGCGTCATTTGGGCACAGTGCCAATATTTGTTCTGGACCAATGAGGTACAGCTTGCGTCACTTCCGGATTACTGCTGAGGACTGAGCTACAGAAGGGGCTACAGTCTATGGTCACTGGGGTGGGCGGCTCCGGCCACGGTCCGCCTGTGCTAAGTCTGAAAATACAGGCATCCCATTTCGTGGTGATTTAATTATGGCGTGTGCTATTTACAGCTGCACTAGACGACCATAAAATAATCCTCCTCTTAAGTTTTTCGGTAGCCGAGTCATTTTTACTGTTTCCTTTAGCCTACTTAACCAAATAATTACTTGGCAGAAAGCGTAGTCAGCTTGCTATATTTGGTAGTCCAGTAGTAGCCTATGCTACAACAGTTCGCAACTTCGGCTACCAAGCCATTTGGCTAGCTAGGTAACCTTAACCGGCAAACATTCAATCTGCCAGACGTGTTTGACGGCTTGTCAGTCGTGTACATTCCGTAAATGTCTACCTGGGCCATGCTTCACGCATGTGACAAAGCTAGGCTACTATAATCCCGATTTTGGGATAAACACTTTTTCAGTTTCACGAAGCGAAGTCTCAAGGTTCATTTGCTGAATATACAACACACGATGAAATCACACACAGAATTTAACGAAATTAACCATCTTGGCATTTAGAAAGGATCATGTTTTTAGCATTTAAGAGACCGACAAGCTAGGCATTTAAGACCGTGGTTCTCAGAATCGGTTCTGGGGGCTCCTTGCGTCTATTGGCTTTTCTCCATTGGTTTTGATGATTTACAAGAAAAAAATAATAGCCTAATATAATAATAATTAGAAATTCAATGTAGGCTACATCATTTTTGTCTTCATGCACCAGGTGGAAAACTTGCTGTACAAAGTGCGTTGTCATATTTACACGCCTGCAGATCAGCTATTAAAATACTTGGTAGATTTGTTAATCACCGCTGACAGTGTTGATTTTTATTCGATAGAAAGTGATTTGCGAACGATCGGTCAGCTAGCGTCACCCAGCAAGTGAACACCACAAACGGCGATGGAGTAGCTAGTAGCAGTTACTGGCTCATTAACTGACTGTGGCGAAAACCTACGACGATAACTTGCTCGGTTAACAGCAGATCTACCAGACAGTTATACGAAAATTAGCCTAGTCAAATCACCAGTAGCCTACACGTCTCTGATTGATTGACCATCAGTGTAGTCAATGTTATTCCCCTGTGGTTCATATTGCTAATGCGTGAGCTAACCACGGATAGCCTACCTAGCTCACTGGCAAGCTGATATGCTAGCTAAGCATATTCGTTTTGCTGAGAAACATAAATTGAAGATAACTGAACATAGCCTAATTGTATTTTTAATGTCATACATATAACGTGATTACATGACACAGTACAGTCACGGATGGAAATTAAACTCCGTAAACATCTGATAATATATTTTAAAACGTAACGGCAGACAGTCAACTAGCCTCGTTCAGGTCGATGGGCTTTTCCGCACCGGACTGTCAATCAAATTCCAAAACATCACAAGACCGCTTAACTCTATGGTTTTGGCTCCAAATCGAGAAAATGGCCGCGCCCGCCATTGAGCTTCAAAATGTGTTTTAGAGACCCACGTAGAGTCAATGGGTGACGTCACAGTAGCTTTGTCCATATTTTTTACAGTCTCTGGGCTTACCCCACGGCGTGACCGCGCTTCCAGCTCTGCGTCGTCCTTGGTTTTTTGTTTAAAAGGTGGTTCAAGTGCACGCTTCCCCCAGAAAAGAGTAAAATGAAGACAGGAACACTTCTGATCTCCAATGGCGTCCAATAACCAGACGTAGTAGCCCAACATTTTTAATGTTGTCCTTCAATCTGCAGGAGAAAAATCGACGATAAACCAATCACTTTACTGTCCCACGGCCAACTCCAAACTTCACAAACAGCCATCTTCTCAACCCTAGTCCTGTGCATCCACTATGTATTCTGTTTGTTGGGTGTTTATTTTTTTTATTTTTATTTTTTTGTCAAAGCCAGTCTCTTGATTAGTTATGGTTGTTGAAAATGTGCTTGAGTTCTACCATAATTTTGTGATTAAACTCATTATAATGTGATACAAGTTTGACTTTTGCTGTCAATGAACTCTTTCATTTTAAATAGATCATTTCAGGTTCCACTCTCTCAGCAAATGGGACCCAACTGATTTCACCTGTCAGTCTGTAATTTAAACAATTAAAGTGGAACAGGGTGTGTCTCTCTGTGGAACAGGGCGTGTCTCTGTGTGGAACTGGGCGTGTCTCTCTGTGGAACTGGGCGTGTCCCTTTGCTCCAATCATTTCAGGCTGAAACTTCTTTCCTCTAATATAAAGAATGTAGACACACACCCCCAACCCAGTCTTTGCCCGAGGCCCAGTTAGAGCCACATCTTCAGTAAATCACACAATAAATTATCAATCTGAATATCAACCCCAATCCTCTTACATCTGTTTGTATTAATAGTGTGGCCACAGCAAGTAGAGAGACTGCAGATATATGACAAAAATAGGTGTGTGTGTGTGTCTGAGGGTGTGTCCATGCATGTGTGTGTGTGTGCATGTGTGTGTGTGTGTGTCTGAGGGTGTGCCTGTGCATGTGTGTGTGTGTGTGTGTGTGTCTGAGCGTGCCTGAGTGTGTTTGTGTGCGTGCATGCATATGTGTGTGTATAGGTGTGCATGCATGTGTGTGCCTGCTAAAGATCAGTCTGCTTAAGCTGTTTAAGTTACAATACAACCGTTGGGATCTGGAAGCCATGCTGGATGCAGGATCTGCTTATCCAGTAAAGCACAGTGATTGGGGAAGTTGCTGTAGTCCATGAGACTACAGCAACCCCCCCATCTCATGTCCCGTGGTTCTGAGAGGGCAGGGCAGTGTATCTCCCAGCCCAGCTCCACCCCACTCTGAGGGGGTATGAGTCTGAGCATCAGAACCCTGCTGGGTTTGGGGGGGGTTAGGGTTAGGGTTAGGGTTAGGGTTAGGGTTAGTCTCTCAGTTGCTTGCATACGTAACACAGGCTGTGATTTTCCGTTAAATTAAACAGCCAGATAGATCTAAATCCATTCTATGGGCTGTTAAACTTGACAAATGTCTTTCTACAGCATTGACGAGAATTCTGTGTTGGAGGGCCTGATCATTTAGTGGTGGTGCTCAGACAGGATTTTTTTGTGATATTGTGAATTTTTACAGGATACAGAAAGTAATTTCATATGGTTACAGTAGAACAATCAAGACAATCTGTTTTTTGAATACTTAGGTTTAACAGCTTTTGTTTAACAAAAAACAGAGATGAACACATGGATCAGTGCACAGAAATAAACACAGGGATCAGTGCACAGAGTTAAACACAGAGATCAGTGCACAGAGTTAAACACAGGGATCAGTGCACAGAGTTAAACACAGAGATCAGTGCACAGAGTTAAACACAGAGATCCGTGCACAGAGATAAACATAACATAGAGATCAGTGCACAGAGATAAACACAGGGATCACAGCACAGAGATCAGAGCACAGAGATCAGTGCCTGGACATGTACACACAGGGATCCAGATAAATGTTGACATCAGAGGCAACACTTGCACACAGGCTGCATGAGAGAAGGAAACAGTGGTCTGCTGAAGCCCCTCCCCTTTACATTAACAGTTCCTCAAACCAATCAGAGCTTTCCAGAATTCACTCACTCCGCCCACTTCTGTAACTCCTAAGACTGACCAATAAAGTACAGAGCCACTAATACATGCAAAGCCCTCAGGGGGAGAGAGAGAAGGAGGGGGGGAGAGAGGGAGGGAAAGAGCGAAGGAGAGAGGGAGGACAGGAAAGTGAGAGGATGGGAGAGAGAGAAAGGGGGAGGGAAAGAGAGAAGAAGGGAGAGAGAGGGAGGGAAAGTGAGAGGATGGGAGAGACAGAAAGGGAGGGAGAGAGGGAGGGACTGTGGTTCAGATTAAATGCGTGTAGCAGTTGGTTGAGAGTCAGAAGCAGCCGGAGAAGCAGAGGGAGTCTGGATTTGGGGCAAACAACCGGAGAAGCGCAAAGCCAGGAGCTGAGAACCCTGCACACCTGCAGCCTGCCTGTGTACAGGTACCTGCTGCACCTGCAGAACAGAACACACACCTGTCAATTCTTAAAAACACCTCAATTCTGTTTGTGGAAGAGTCTGAGGCTTCTGCAGACTGAATCAGTGATCCTGACCCTAAAGAGGAGGAATCCAACACACCCCCACCCTGAAGAGGAGGAACCCAACACACCCCCACCCTGAAGAGGAGGAACCCAACACAGCTCCACCCTGAAGAGGAGGAACCCAACACACCCCCACCCTAAAGAGGAGGAACCCAACACAGCTCCACCCTAAAGAGGAGGAACCCAACACATCTCCACCCTGAAGAGGAGGAACTCAACACACCCCAGCCTGAAGAAGAGGAACCCAACACAGCTCCACCCTGAAGAGGAGGAACCCAACACATTCCACAACACATTCCAGGAGAGGAATGTGAGGGACAGAACTCTTCTGACGTGAGGAGGTGAAGGGGTTGGGCAGGTGAGGGGGTCGGGCAGGTGAAGAGGTTGGGCAGGTGAGGGGGTCGGGCAGGTGAAGAGGTTGGGCAGGTCAGGGGGTCGGGCAGGTGAAGAGGTCGGGCAGGTGAGGGGGTCGGGCAGGTGAAGAGGTTGGGCAGGTCAGGGGGTCGGGCAGGTGAAGAGGTCGGGCAGGTGAGGGGGTCGGGCAGGTGAAGAGTTCGGGCAGGTCAGGGGGTCGGGCAGGTGAAGAGGTCGGGCAGGTGAGGGGGTCTGGTTGGATTGAGGGGTTTGGTGTTGAGGACTGTGAGTTCTCTGCAGTTTAAGGATCAGGGGAGTTCACGCTGTATCACTGACACTGACCTGCTGTAGTAGGGGAACGTTACACTACTGAACTCTTCAGTTACTGAACCAGAACAAACCGCTCTTCTTACCGCTACTGAATCCAGAACAAACCGCTCTCCTCACCGCTACTGAACCAGAACAAACCGCTCTCCTTACCGCTACTGAACCAGAACAAACCGCTCTCCTTACCGCTACTGAACCAGAACAAACCGCTCTCCTTACCGCTACTGAACCAGAACAAACCGCTCTCCTTACCGCTACTGAACCAGAACAAACCGCTCTCCTTACCGCTACTGAACCAGAACAAACCGCTCTCCTTACCGCTACTGAACCAGAACAAACCGCTCTCCTTACCGCTACTGAACCAGAACAAACCGCTCTCCTTAACCGCTACTGAACCAGAACAAAACCGCTCTCCTACCGCTACTGAACCAGAACAAAACCGCTCTCCTTACCGCTACTGAACCAGAACAAACCGCTCTCCTTACGCTACTGAACCAGAACAAATCGCTCTCCTTACCGCTACTGAACCAGAACAAACCGCTCTCCTTACCGCTACTGAACCAGAACAAACTGCTCTCCTTACCGCTACTGAACCAGAACAAACCGCTCTCCTTACCGCTACTGAACCAGAGCAAACCGCTCTCCTCACCGATACTGAACCAGAACAAACCGCTCTCCTTACCGCTACTGAACCAGAATAAACCGCTCTCCTTACCGCTACTGAACCGGAACAAACCGCTCTCCTTACCGCTACTGAACCAGAACAAACTGCTCTCCTCACCGCTACTGAACCCGGAACAAACCGCTCTCCTTACCGCTACTGAACCGGAACAAACCGCTCTCCTTACCGCTACTGAACCAGAACAACCCGGTCTCCCTACCGCTACTGAACCAGAACAACCCGCTTTCCTTACCGCTATTGAACCAGAACAACCCGCTCTCCTTACCGCTACTGAACCAGAACAAACCGCTCTCCTTACCGCTACTGAACCAGAACAAACCACTCTCCCTACTGCTACTGAACCAGAACAAACCGCTCTCCTTACCGCTACTGAACCAGAACAAACCGCTCTTTTTACCGCTACAGAACCAGAACAAACCGCTCTTTTTACTGCTACAGAACCAGAACAAACCGCTCTTCGCAGAGTTTCCCGCAGCTGCTGAAGCAGCACTGCTGTGGTTTGGGTTCCTGCTCTGGCCCATTTTGTGCTCAGATTGAGGGTCAGGGGGTCAGGTGTTAGGGCGTGGGGAGCTCTCAGCGCCATGCGGTGCGTTGGGGGCGTGGCCAGCCTCCTGGTGCTCAGCTCCGTCCTCCTGCGGTGTGGGGGGGCCAGCTGCCCCTCCCCCTGCCTCTGTGCCTCCGATATCCTGAGCTGTGGGGGGCGGAGCCTGGAGACGATCCCCGCCCCCCTGCCCCCGCCCACCGCCACCCTGGACCTGAGTCACAACCGGCTGGAGCGGCTGGAGCCGGGGGGGGTTTTTGGGCTGCCCCGCCTGCGGGTGCTGCTCCTGTCCCACAACCAGCTGCGGGCGCTGGGCGGCGGAGCCTTCCGGAACGCCAGCGCGCTGCGGGTGCTGGACCTGAGCTGCAACGCGCTGCGCGTGCTGGACGGCCGCAGCCTGCAGGGGCTGCCCGCGCTGCAGGAGCTGCTGCTCTTCAGCAACCGGCTGGCCCGCGTGGAGAGCCACGCCCTGCTGCCGCTGCCCGCCCTGCGCCACGCCTACCTCAGCCACAACCGCCTCACCAGCTTCCCCTTCTTCTCCCTGCGCCACGCCCACCCCGGCCTGCTCACGCTCGACCTCTCCTCCAACCGGCTGCGGGCGCTGCCGCTGGCGGAGGTGGCGGCGCTGCCCGTGGCGCTGCGCGGCGGCCTGTTCCTGCACAACAACACGCTGGGCTGCCAGTGCGGCCTGCACCGCCTGCTGCGCGGCTGGGAGGGGCGGGGCTACGGCTCCGTGCGCCATCACCGCGACGACCACACCTGCCTGCCGCTCGGCGAGCCGCGCACCCCAGTGCGGCTCCTCGGCCACGCCCCCTTCTTCCACAACTGCAGCGAGCCGGCGGCCGGCGAGGGTGGTGGGGCCAGGGCGGGGCTGCGGGCGCAGGTGGGCGAGCCCCTCCTGCTGCACTGTCTGACCGCGCTCAGGGGGCAGCACCTGGCCTACCTGTGGGTGTCGCCCCAGCAGGAGCACCTGGCCCCGCCCGGTAACGGCAGCCGGCAGGTGTTTGGCAACGGCACGCTGCGGATGGGCGCGGTGCGGTCGGAGGACTCGGGCGTGTACCTGTGCGTGGCGCGGGACCCCGGGCGGCAGCAGAACGACACCTGGGAGGTGAACGTGACGGTGTCGGAGCGCTGGGGGGGCGGGGAGCGCTGGGGGGGCGGGGAGCCCTTTAATGCCGGCTTCACCACGCTCCTGGGCTGCGCGGTCAGCCTGCTGCTGGTGCTCATGTACCTGTTCCTCACACCCTGCCGCTGCTCCCGCCCCCCCGCCCCGCCTCCCGCCAACGATGACCCCGCCCCCAGCCCTGCCCTACCGGCCCGGGAGGGGCCCGGACGCAGGCTGGGGAACAGTAAGCATGTGATGTTTCTGGAGCCCATCAGGCGAGTGCAGAACGGCTCCTCCCCAACACCGCCCACGGGACCCCCCAAACACCCCCAGCAGAGGGACCACCCTGAGCCCATCAGCACAGACTCCTCTGCGCCATAGCAACAGCCAAGCAAACCCCGCATGGGGGGTCCATCCAGCAGCAAATCACACAGGCACTGCTGGGGCAGGGAGAGCTGGGGGCGGGGCTTAGCTCGGCAGGGAGAGCTGGGGGCGGGGCTTATCCAGGCAGGAAGAGCTGGGGGCGGGGCTTAGCCAGGCAGGGAGAGCTGGGGGCGGGGCTTAGCCAGGCAGGAGAGCTGGGGGCGGGGCTTAGCCAGGCAGGGAGAGCTGGGGGTGGGGCTTAGCCAGGCAGGGATAGCTGGGGGCGGGGCTTAGCCTGTCAGGGAGAGCTGGGGGCGGGGCTTAGCCTGGCAGGGAGAGCTGGGGGCAAGGCTTAGCCAGGCAGGGAGAGCTGGGGGCGGGGCTTAGCCAGGCAGGGAGAGCTGGGGGCGGGGCTTAGCCTGGCAGGGAGAGCTGGGGGCGGGGCTTAGCCAGGCAGGGAGAGCTGGGGGCAGGGCTTAGCCAGGCAGGGAGAGCTGTGGGCGGGGCTTAGACAGGCAGGGAGAGTTACACTGTGCTGGTGCTGATTGTGCTAGTGTAGAGACTGTGCTGGTGCTGACTGTGCTAGTGTAGAGACATTGCCGGTGCTGACTGTGCTAGTGTAGAGACTGTGCTGGTGCTGACTGTGCTAGTGTAGAGACTGTGCCGGTGCTGACTGTGCTAGTGTAGAGACTGTGCCAGTGCTGACTGTGTGTTTTGTTTTAAACAAATGTTTTTTTAAATCAATTTTTATGTTTGTTTTGAATTCATACAGTTGATTTAAATAAATATGTTTGTTTTTCCATAGTTTTCCAAGCCTCTTTATTCATATATCACATTAAGATTTGTGTGTGTGCATGAGTGAGTGAGTGTTTGTGTGTGTGTGTGTGTGTGTGTGTGTGCATGCATGAGTGAGTGAGTGAGTTTGCGTGTGTGTGTGTGCATGAGTGAGTTTGTGTGTGTGTGTTTGTGTGCACGCATGTGTGAGTGAGTGTTTATGTGTGTGAGTGAGTGTGTGTGTGTGTGTGTGTGTGTGTAATGCTGTTTATGACTTCTTAAACAATTCCACTGCTCAGATTAAATATCCGATTTTATCACTTCTAGAACTGGCCATGATGATGAAGGAGGCAGCAATGATGATGATGTTGTCTGTCCCTCTGTCTGTCTGACAGTAACCCTGAGTATTCTTTGATTTGGTGTATGCTAGTTTCTGTCATTTATGCTGTATATATTGTATGTAAATGAGTGTGAGAGAGAAAGAGGGACAGGAGAAAAAGAGAGGGGGAGGGAGAGAGGAAGAGAGACCAGGTACAGGTTCAGAACCACAGACAGTGCTTGTATGTGTGTTAAAAACACTAGTTCTACAGACAGGCTGTGTATACAAACACCCAGCACGCAGTGGAAGATCGTGTTAGCATATGAACCACCAGCAGCAGCATATCTCACTGAATAAACATTTCATCTCCTGAGGTTAAAGGAAAGAGAAACGATTTCCTGCCAGGCTAAATTCTTTCATCATCAACAACAGCTGGTGATAAATCGAAAGTAATCAGCAGAACCTCCCACACAGAAGTGAAAGGGTTAATCTCCTCTGCACAGTACAGCCAATCTGTTTAAATCTGACATTTTCTTCTGTCAATAAATCCATTTTGACATTTTTTTGTAATTATTTTTCTTAATAGTATTGGCAACAAGTAAATTACATAAATATCATATTAAGAAAGCACTTGGAGCATCATTTTCATAAATTAAAATAGTGAGAGAGAGAGAGAGAACCACAGCCCATTCTCTCACACACCTGCGCGTTCTCTCGCACACACCTGCAAGTTCTCTCTCACACACCTGCACGTTCTCTCTCACACACCTGCGAGTTCTCTCTCACACACCTGCACGTTCTCTCTCACACACCTGTGTGTTCTCTCTCACACACCTGCGTGTTCTCTCTCACACACCTGCACGCCTCTCCACACTGCAGTTCTCTCTCACACACCTGTGGTTCTCTCTCACACACCTGCGCGTTCTCTCTCACACACCTGCGCGTTCTCTCTCACACACCTGCAGTTCTCTCTCACACACCTGCACGTTCTCTCTCACACACCTGTGTTCCTCTCTCACACACCTGCACGTTCTCTCTCACACACCTGTGCGTTCTCTCTCACACACCTGCATGTTCTCTCTCACACACCTGCACGTTCTCTCTCACACACCTGTGTGTTCTCTCTCACACACCTGCACGTTCTCTCTCACACACCTGTGAGTTCTCTCTCACACACCTGCATGTTCTCTCTCACACACCTGCACGTTCTCTCTCACACACCTGCATGTTCTCTCTCACACACCTGTGTGTTCTCTCTCACACACCTGCGCGTTCTCTCTCACACACCTGCGCGTTCTCTCTCACACACCTGCATGTTCTCTCTCACACGTCCTCACACACCTGCACGCTCCTCTTCTCTCACCACACCTGCTGTGTTCTCTCTCACACCAGTCACCTGCACTGTCTCTCTCACACACCTGTGCTTCTCTCTAACACACACCAATGCATGTTCTCTCTCACACACCTGCACTTCGTTCTCCACACACCTGCGCGTTCTCTTCACACACCTGCACGTTCTCTCTCAACACCTGTGCGTTCTCTCTCACACACCTGCATGTTCTCTCTCACACACCTGCACGTTCTCTCTCACACACCTGCGCGTTCTCTCTCACACACCTGCACGTTCTCTCTCACACACCTGTGCGTTCTCTCTCACACACCTGCACGTTCTCTCTCACACACCTGCGAGTTCTCTCTCACACACCTGTGCGTTCTCTCTCACACACCTGCACGTTCTCTCTCACACACCTGTGTGTTCTCTCTCACACACCTGTGCGTTCTCTCTCACACACCTGTGCGTTCTCTCTCACACACCTGCACGTTCTCTCTCACACACCTGTGTGTTCTCTCTCACACACCTGCACGTTCTCTCTCACACACCTGTGAGTTCTCTCTCACACACCTGCACGTTCTCTCTCACACACCTGCACGTTCTCTCTCACGCACCTGCAAGTTCTCTCTCACGCACCTGTGCGTTCTCTCTCACACACCTGTGAGTTCTCTCTCACATACCTATGTTTTCTCTCTCACACACCTGTGCGTTCTCTCTCACACACCTGCGAGTTCTCTCTCACACACCTGTGACATGCTGTCTCCAGTGCACAGAGCAGACACACAGATCCAAACCACACAGCCAATCACCTGCCCCTGCTCCAAACTTCACAGCCAATCACCTGCCCTGTGCGAAACCACACAGCCAGTCACCTGCCCCTGCTCCAAACCACACAGCCAATCACCTGCCCTGTGTGAAACCACACAGCCAATCACCTGCCCCTGCTCCAATTTTATAGGTGTTCAACAACCTAATTAGGAGCCTATTGATTTACCTCTGTCCTTCATTTGATCGAAAAAGGTTACCTCTCTTTATGTAATTGTTTACAATGTAGCACAATATCAAAATGGGAATTTTATTCTTTGTGACATGCGAAACAATTTCTGACATAATATATCTTGAGAGGGTAAATAATCCCTCTAAACACGAAAAGCACTTAAGAAACATTATCAGCTTGTTAAAATTATGGGATCGCAATTGTAGTTGGAACAAAAACCAGCATGCACAAGGGGAGCCCCAAGACCGAGCTGAGCTCCATGTAATGATTGTGTATTAAATAAAATAATGCCATGATACCTCTACAAAAACACTGTAAGCAAAGCTATTCATGTACACAAAACATATGCTTTCCATGCAGACAAAAGCCCCAATTCAGAAGAATCAAATTATTAATGTCAAAATGATGCAAAGTGTTTCACAGAAAACAAACAAGCCATATCCCAAAGACATGTACAGAGAGTGTGTTCTTTGTGTACCATATGTAACTAGGCTTCTTTAACACTGAACACGTTGATGTTGAGCTGCATATGTACTGTGGTGTGTTGCTGTTTTTCATTGAGATGGTAGTGTCTAAATCAGACATGAACTAGGATCAAATCTGATCAGATTAACCAGGAAAACCAGGTGCTCCAGTGATAGTCCAACCGCACAAATCCTTTAATCTGTCATTTCTCTCAGAAAACCAGAGGAAATGAAAGCTGCAGCAACGAGGTCGGTCTCCCTCTCTCTCTCCAGAGAGCAGGATTAACCGCCCGTTTCTCCCTACAGGAGAGCAGCAGGGCCAGCTGCCTCCTCCACGTGTCTGTGTGTTTCCTGTGCACTGACCATACGAACAGCACAGCCTCACAGCTAACAGCACTGACCACACTAACAGCACAGCCTCACAGCTAACAGCACTGACCACACTAACAGCACAGCCTCACAGCTAACACCACTGACCACACTAACAGCACAGCCTCACAGCTAACAGCACTGACCATACGAACAGCACAGCCTCACAGCTAACAGCACTGACCACACTAACAGCACAGCCTCACAGCTAACAGCACTGACCACACTAACAGCACAGCCTCACAGCTAACACCACTGACCACACTAACAGCACAGCCTCACAGCTAACAGCACTGACCATACGAACAGCACAGCCTCACAGCTAACAGCACTGACCACACTAACAGCACAGCCTCACAGCTAACAGCACTGACCACACTAACAGCACAGCCTCACAGCTAACAGCACTGACCACACTAACAGCACAGCCTCACAGCTAACAGCACTGACCACACTAACAGCACAGCCTCACAGCTAACAGCACTGACCACACTAACAGCACAGCCTCACAGCTAACAGCACTGACCACACTAACAGCACAGCCTCACAGCTAACAGCACTGACCACACTAACAGCACAGCCTCACAGCTAACAGCACTGACCACACTAACAGCACAGCCTTACAGCTAACAGTACTGACCACACTAACAGCACAGTCTTACAGCTAACAGCACTGACCACACTAACAGCACAGCCGCACAGCTAACAGCACTGACCACACTAACAGCACAGCCTCACAGCTAACAGCACTGACCACACGAACAGCACAGCCTCACAGCTAACAGCACTGACCACACTAACAGCACAGCCTCACAGCTAACAGCACTGACCACACTAACAGCACAGCCTCACAGCTAACAGCACTGACCACACTAACAGCACAGCCTTACAGCTAACAGTACTGACCACACTAACAGCACAGCCTTACAGCTAACAGCACTGACCACACTAACAGCACAGCCGCACAGCTAACAGCACTGACCACACTAACAGCACAGCCTTACAGCTAACAGCACTGACCACACTAACAGCACAGCCTTACAGCTAACAGCACTGACCACACCAACAGCACAGCCTTAAAGTTAACAGCACTGACCACACTAACAGCACAGCCTTACAGCTAACAGCACTGACCACACTAACAGCACAGCCTTACAGCTAACAGCACTGACCACACTAACAGCACAGCCTTACAGCTAACAGCACTGACCACACTAACAGCACAGCCTTACAGCTAACAGCACTGACCACACTAACAGCACAGCTGCCTCCTCAACATGCGTTAACAGCACAGCCTTATCATGAATGAAAGGAACTGCACATCCACAGGTCAATACAAACTTAATTTTTAGTGCCTGAGATACGACACACAGAGCCAACACAGAGGTTTTCTCTCTCATCTTGTTAGCAGATTGAACTCCAAGTCCTCTCAACTGTAAATGAGTTTCACAGTGTGGGGAGTGAGAGGGGGAGAGAAGGAGGAAAAAAAGAGGGGGAAAGAAAACGAGAGAGGGAAAGTACTCCACTCTCAACATCAGCACCAAACGTCACCATAGCAACCCCTTCTGCCCATCCTCCCACCCATCTTCAGTGTACAGCACACCTCTGAAGCAGCAGGAGCTGTTTGTGGCCAGACCCAGCACTGCTCCTCCACCCCACGCCCTGCGATCAGTCTACCCACCTGTAAGAATGGATGCAGCGTAGGAGCAAAATAAATCTTAAATACTTTGGAAAATATTTCCCCTAAATTTTGATGCTTGATATTACATGGCACTGTTGCCATGGTAGTAGGCTATATCATACAGCATTAGAAAAATTAAAAATTAAAATTAGGCCCTTCTTGTTTTCCATCAGTAATATCCAGATGTCCTAATTAGGATTGTTATGGTCAGTTTCAACTATTTTTTCTCAGATGATAACTTGTATGTTTCAGATGGGTTTATGCTAAATTACACAGTGTTCATAATCATCCCCTGCAACGTGTTCATAATCATCCCCTGCAACGTGTTCATAATCATCCCCTGCAACGTGAGCTACATTCAAGTATACGCCAACTATAAAAAATATATCATTATAATGATTTTAAATACCATAAAACAAACCGCAATAACAAACCAATAAAACAAACTACTATCACAAACCACAGTAACAAACCACAGTAACAAACCACTATAACACACTTGTATAACAAACCGCTAAACCTGATGCACAAACTGCTCCTTCTCTCTCAGCTTAAAGCCCTTTTTTATTTACCTTTTGTTCTACCTTTCAGCACTTAGTATGATTTCATATTAATTTCATAAGTGCGTAAAGGTAGAGTGGCCATAATAGATGCAAAGAAAACGAGAAAAATAAGAGACTGCTAATTTATGATGATTATTTAAATGGACTCACTGATTAATGTGCAGAACGATCGTAAACAGGATAGAGACACATACTCTGCATGTGTCTCTGTGGGTTGGGTGGTATCCCGTGGGTTGGGGGGTAGCCCGTGGGTTGGGGGGTATCCCGCGGTTTGGGGGGGTATCCCGCAGGTTGGGGGGGTATCCCGCAGGTTGGGGGTCTCTTCATTAAAACACACGTCTCTTCATTAAAACTCACATCTCTTCGTTAAAACACACATCTCATCATTAAAGCTCACATCTCCTCATTAAAGCTCACATCTCCTCATTAAAGCTCACCCTAACTACATGCCTAACCTTAACCCTAACCTTAACCTAATTGTAACCCTAACCCTGAGTCCTAACCCTAAAACAGCCTCTTGAACATGTGGGGACCATCAAAAGGTCCCCACCTTGCATAACTTCTCATCTTTGTATACTTGTAGGGACAATTGGTTCTCACAAAGATAGTAATACATGTTCACACACACACACACACACACACATACACACAAACACATGCATGTGCATGCACACACACACATGCACACACACACACACACACAAACATGCATGCACATGCACACACACACACACACACATACGTGCATGTGCATGGTCGTACATCAAACAGACACACAGACAGACACACAGAGCTTACGTTATCTAGAATCTAGGCCAGCTCGGAACAGACCTGAATTGATTTTGCTCTAGATGAATTGTAAATTTCAGATCTGGATTTGGAACTGCATGTGGTCATGTGATCTGCATGCGGTCAGGTGATAAAGAAAAATAGGAATGGCTCAGAGAGAATTGAAGTGGTCAGAAATTACTGTGGAACAAGGATGAGTATGTGTATGCACTCACACACTCGCACGAATGCACACACACACACACACACACATACACATGTACATACACACGTAGACACACGCACACACACACACACACACACGCACATACACACACACACATACACATGTACATACACACGTAGACACACACACGCACGCACACACACACACACACACACATATATACACTCATACTCACACACGCACGTTATGCAGGTTGTTCTGCTGCAGCAGAATGAACGCACCAGCACTGCTCTTCTTAGAGGGGAGCGGGACAGGCAGGGCTCTGTAAAGGGAGCCAGTGTTTCTGGGACACAGATCCCAGTGCTGGGATGGGACCCCCCCGCTCTGCCCCCCCCGTGCCGGTACAAGACGCTGGAGATGAGGTAACGAATGTGCTCCTGTCAGCACAG
>NC_057943.1:238969-393969 GCF_018555375.3 Anguilla rostrata | reverse complement strand
ACACACACACACACACACACATTATACACACACACACTAAAGGGTTGCACGGCTGATTGGTAAAAATGGAAACGCAATGTTACTTACGCAATGACGCTTTTCTCCAAATGACCAATAGCAGCACATCCTCCTCCACAGTCAGTGTTGGGCGCCAAATCATTTAAAACAAGCCGGACATCATCATAGTAAATCCTAATTTGTCACTGTGCACTGGTGCATAAACCCAAAGGAAGCATTATTTTGTGGTAAGAAGTGGTCTTCAGAAATGTTATATTGCAAACTAGCAAACAGTGTGTTAATGTATCCAGAAATTAAGCTCAACTGGGTAGAGACTTGCTAAGCTTATCTAGCAGGTTTAGCTTAAATAGTGAAGTATCAATGATACAGTGTTGTAACTGCAAATAATAAATATTTCAAGCATTCTGAATGAGCACTCCATCATGAGTATTACACATTCCCATCGTGCATATATAACAGTACTGTTGCCTCAGACATGTTAACAAAGCTTACATGTGCTTTTTAAAAGTAAATTTCCCCTCACATAACTTCCGCCCCCTGTTATCTTGTGAGTGCTGTGAGCCTGGCAAACCATGGCGTATAAAATTATTTGCCATGCCACCCATTACCCTATAAAATAACACGTTAAAGGTGAAATGTGTAGCAGTCACACATACTGGGACTGGGATTCACTGGTGTTCCATACCACTGAACTGAAGAATATTGGATATGAAACAGCTGTGAGGTCATACTGTAGCTGCTAATCACAGCCATACACAGTGCATATGAGAGAGATGGGCACTAGGGGGCAGTATGGGTAGAATTACAGTTTTCTCTCATTCAACATGGTTTCAGTGGCACAGCTGGTGAAATTACAACAAATGGAAGAGATGCCCCACTGTAAAAAAATAAAAATAAAAATAAACGTCAAAAAGTAATTTTCTGGATTTTCAGGTTTATTGACTATTAATACTTAATAAACATTATAAAAAAGATCAATTTAAATCAGTTTCTCAAACATGATTTATAAACTGAACCCTAACCGGTTTGTCAGTGCAGATTGCAGCTGTTACACTGCCGTGCTTTTCTGTCTCTCAGAAAAAAAACCTGAGCTGCAGACACAGTCCTGATGTCCCTCTGCTGAGAGAGAGCGGGAGAGGAGAGAGGGACTGAGGGAGAGGTGGAGAGGAGAAGAGTGACTGAGGGAGAGGTGTAGAGGAGAAGAGTGACTGAGGGAGAGGTGGAGAGGAGAAGAGTGACTGAGGGAGAGGTGTAGAGGAGAAGAGTGACTGAGGGAGAGGTGGAGAGGAGGAGAGAGTGAGAGAGGGAGAGGAGGAGGGGGAGAGAGAGAGAGGGAGAGAGGTAGAGAGAAGGATAGAGAGGTGAGAGAGGAGGTAGAGTCAGAGGGAAGAATATAGAGACTAAGGGAGAGGTGGAGGGAAGAACAGAGAGACTGAGTAAGAGGTAGAGAGGAGGGAGAGGGACTGAGGGAGAGGTGGAGAGGAGGAGACACGGGTAGAGAGGAGGAGAGAGAGGGAGATGCTGAAGGAGAGAGAGGTGGAGAGAGGAAGAGCTGGAGAGTCATTTCAACGGGGTCATTCCACGCTGCCTTGGCCATATAGGTCATACTCGCGGAACAGGATGTAGTCCTTGAGGCTTGTGGGTAACGGCAGGAAGCTGATGAACACAGGAGCTCTGAACCGCCGCCGGCCCAAGCAGTCCCGGATCCTCAGCCGACAGAGATGCTTCAGACTGCGAACACTCCCTGCAGCAGGACACTACGGGGTTAAAGCAGCGAACACTCCCTGCAGCAGGACACTACGGGGTTAAAGCAGCGAACACTCCCTGCAGCAGGACACTATGGGGTTAAAGCAGCGAACACTCCCTGCAGCAGGACACTACAGGGTTAAATCAGAGTCCTACGCCACCTTAATCCTGTCATTCTCATCCTAAATCCTAATTCATCACCTCCATTCATAGCTGGTATTCCTGAATAAAACGTTTACCCCTGATGTACTCCTATATATACATGATATTTCCAGTCACATTTTCATGGACACAGTCCTCAAATTTATGGTTAAGGTGCAAAAATGCATATTTACTGTACCCAAAGTTATGGTGATGTAATATGTTTAAAATAGGGTTCATTCACACCAAGGAGGAGTACAACCAAAGATCGAGGTCAGCGGCAGATGTGACAGATCACCTTGGATGTGACTGATCTCGGGCCACTGCTTCTGATCCACAAGGACAGCTTTCAGTTTGGAGCAAAATGTCACGTGATCAACGTAGTCCAGCAGGATGCGGACGACCGGAGCAGCGAAGTCCTTCAGCCAGGAAACGGTGATGACCTCACAGAACTGCGGCAGAGAGCAGCACTGTCAGACCTGGGCTCCGGCTCTCAATGTTCATTAAATATACTCATCTTTTTAATCTAATCTTCCAAGATTTAGGGGAAATAAATACAGATGTAATTTAGGATCAAAAAGAACAATTAGATTAAATAAATAAATAGATTAAATTGTGCTTATTCTGCTTATTTAGGCCTCTCTTTATACACTGTTGTTTCTGTTCATTGAAATTATATTATTCTATTTATGCTTTGGCAATAAAAACATTCATTTATCAGAGAGAAAGAGAGAGTGAGGTTGAGAGAGAGAGAGAGAGAGAGAGAAAGAGAGAGAGCGCACAGCAGACTCACCAGCATGTCTCTGATGGTGGAGTTGCCCCAGCCCTCATAGTCCTGGGGCACATGGGAGCCGTTGCCGTAGGGACAGTGGAAGCAGCGCTGGGCGTCGTAGCCGTGGTTGAGCAGCATGCGGAGCAGGACCTGGTCCTTCATGGCGTACTGCAGGGCGGAGGGGAAGTGGGTGGTGTTGATGCGGGAGTAGTAGTTGACGTTGGCGCCGTGGCGCAGCAGCATGTGGATGAGCTCGTAGTTGCCCAAGTGCAGCGCCACCTGCAGGCAGGTGACGGGGTCCTGGTTGGGCATCGCGCCCGCCTCCAGGAGTAGCCTGCAGGACCGCACGTCGCTGCTGCTCACGGCGAAGTACAGGGCCGACTTGCGCTCATCGTCATAGTTACGTCGCACGCGCGGGTGTAGCATGTAGTTGACGTCATAGCCGGCGTTCAGCAGGAGCTCAATGCATTGTGGGTAGCCGCCGTCCGCTGCTGAATGCAGCGGACTGATCCCACTCTCCTTCACCGCGTCCCGTCTCGTCACAGGGATCAAACGCTCCAGCGCTCTGGGGGGGGGGCAGGTACAGGTAGGGTACAAGTACAGGTACAGGTTCGATTACAGATTTGGGGTACAGGTATGTGTATGGTTGGTGTTACATGTATTTCATGTTTCCACAATTTATACAATAAATTAGAAATCTAGCTCTCATTCCAGAAACTAAGTGTGTTAGGGTTAGGGTTTGCATCATCACAGAAAACAGCCTGTAGCATGACTGCAACAGCCTGCAGTGTGACAGTAAGAGCCTGTAGATGGGACTGCAGTGTAAGTGTAACAGTCTGTAGTGTGAGTGTAGCAGTCTGTAGTGTGAGTGTAACAGCCTGTAGTGGGACTGCAGTGTAAGTGTAACAGTCTGTAGTGAGACTGTAGCAGTCAGTAGTGTGAGTGTAGCAGTCTGTAGTGTGAGTGTAGCCGTCTGTAGTGTGAGTGTAACAGCCTGTAGTGGGACTGCAGTGTAAGTGTAACAGTCTGTAGTGAGACTGTAGCAGTCAGTAGTGTGAGTGTAGTGTGAGTGTAACAGTCTGTAGTGTGAGTGTAACAGCCTGTAGTGTGAGTGTAGTGTGAGTGTAACAGCCTGTAGTGTGAGTGTAGTGTGAGTGTAACAGTCTGTAGTGTGAGAGTAACAGCCTGTAGTGTGAGTGTAACAGCCTGTAGTGTGAGTGTAGTATGAGTGTAACAGTCTGTAGTGGGAGTGTAACAGCCTGTAGTGTGAGTGTAACAGTCTGCAGTGTGAGTGTAACAGTCTGTAGTGTGAGAGTAACAGCCTGTAGTGTGAGTGTAACAGCCTGTAGTGTGAGTGTAGTGTGAGTGTAACAGTCTGTAGTGTGAGAGTACCAGCCTGTAGTGTGAGTGTAACAGCCTGTAGTGTGAGTGTAACAGTCAGTAGTGTGAGTGTAACCGCCTGTAGTGTGAGTGTAGCCGTCTGTAGTGTGAGTGTAGTGTGAGTGTAACAGTCTGTAGTGAGATTGTAGCAGTCAGTAGTGTGAGTGTAGTGTAAGTGTAACAGTCTGTAGTGTGAGAGTAACAGCCTGTAGTGTGAGTGTAACAGCCTGTAGTGGGACTGCAGTGTAAGTGTAACAGTCTGTAGTGAGACTGTAGCAGTCAGTAGTGTGAGTGTAACAGTCTGCAGTGTGAGTGTAACAGCCTGTCGTGTGAGTGTAGTGTGAGTGTAACAGTCTGTAGTGTG
The DNA here is from genome assembly GCF_018555375.3 of Anguilla rostrata. Taxonomy (NCBI): domain Eukaryota; kingdom Metazoa; phylum Chordata; class Actinopteri; order Anguilliformes; family Anguillidae; genus Anguilla; species Anguilla rostrata. The sequence continues at coordinate 389,548 of NC_057943.1, read as the reverse complement.
AGAGTAACAGCCTGTAGTGTGAGTGTAACAGCCTGTAGTGTGAGTGTAGTATGAGTGTAACAGTCTGTAGTGTGAGAGTAACAGCCTGTAGTGTGAGTGTAACAGCCTGTAGTGTGAGTGTAGTGTGACTGTAACAGTCAGTAGTGTGAGTGTAGTGTGAGTGTAACAGTCTGTAGTGTGAGTGGAGTGTGAGTGTAACAGCCTGTAGTGTGAGTGTAACAGTCTGTAGTGTGAGTGTAGTGTGACTGTAACAGCCTGTAGTGTGAGTGTAGTGTGAGTGTAACAGTCTGTAGTGTGGGTGTAGTGTGACTGTAACAGTCAGTAGTGTGAGTGTAGTGTGAATGTAACAGTCGGCAGTGTGAGTGTAACAGTCTGCAGTGTGAGTGTAACAGTCTGTAGTTTGAGAGTAACAGCCTGTAGTGTGAGTGTAGTGTGACTGTAACAGTCAGTAGTGTGAGTGTAGTGTGAGTGTAACAGCCTGCAGTGTGAGTGTAACATTCAGTAGTGTGAGTGTAACAGTCTGTAGTGTGAGTGTAGTGTGACTGTAACAGTCAGTAGTGTGAGTGTAGTGTGAGTGTAACAGCCTGCAGTGTGAGTGTAACAGACAGTAGTGTGAGTGTAACAGTCTGTAGTGTGAGTGTAGTGTGACTGTAACAGTCAGTAGTGTGAGTGTAGTGTGACTGTAACAGTCAGTAGTGTGAGTGTAGTGTGAGTGTAACAGTCTGCAGTGTGAGTGTAACAGCCTGTAGTGTGAGTGTAACAGTCTGTAGTGTGAGTGTAGTGTGACTGTAACAGTCAGTAGTGTGAGTGTAGTGTGAATGTAACAGTCTGCAGTGTGAGTGTAGCAGCCTGCAGTGTGAGTGTAACAGTCTGTAGTGTGAGTGTAGTATGACTGTAACAGTCAGTAGTGTGAGTGTAGTGTGAGTGTAACAGCCTGTAGTGTGAGTGTAACAGCCTGCAGTGTGAGTGTAACAGCCTGTAATGTGAGTGTAACAGTCAGTAGTGTGAGTGTAACAGTCAGTAGTGTGAGTGTAGTGTGAGTGTAACAGTCAGTAGTGTGAGTGTAGTGTGGGTGTAACAGTCTGCAGTGTGAGTGTAACAGCCTGCAGTGTGAGTGTAACAGTCAGTAGTGTGAGTGTAGTGTGACTATAACAGTCAGTAGTGTGAGTGTAGTGTGAGTGTAACAGCCTGCAGTGTGAGTGTAACAGTGACAGTGCGCAGTGAGCTCACAGCTGGTGCCCGCGGTGTGCGGCGCGGTGGATTGGCAGGTGGCCGGTGCGGTTGGGCATGTTGGCGTCAGCGCCGTACTCCAGCAGCAGGGTGATGATGTCGGGGTTTCCAGAACCGGCAGCTTCAAACAGTACAGAGGCCGAGTCCATGGCCTGAGAGTTCACCTGCGCACCTGAGAGAGAGAGAACACAGGGCTGAGAGTTCACCTGCGCACCTGAGAGAGAGAGAACACAGGGCTGAGTGTTCACTTGCGCACCTGAGAGAGAGAGAACACAGGGCTGAGAGTTCACCTGCACACCTGAGAGAGAGAGAGAACACAGGGCTGAGAGTTCACCTGCGCACATGAGAGAGAGAGAACACAGGGCTGAGAGTTCACCTGCGCACCTGAGAGAGAGAGAACACAGGGCTGAGAGTTCACCTGCACACCTGAGAGAGAGAGAGAACACAGGGCTGAGAGTTCACCTGCACACCTGAGAGAGAGAGAGAACACAGGGCTGAGAGTTCACCTGCGCACCTGAGAGAGAGAGAACACAGGCCTGAGAGTTCACCTGCGCACCTGAGAGAGAGAGAGAACACAGGGCTGAGAGTTCACCTGCACACCTGAGAGAGAGAGAGAACACAGGCCTGAGAGTTCACCTGCGCACCTGAGAGAGAGAGAACACAGGCCTGAGAGTTCACCTGCGCACCTGAGAGAGAGAGAACACAGGCCTGAGAGTTCACCTGCGCACCTGAGAGAGAGAGAGAACACAGGCCTGAGAGTTCACCTGCGCACCTGAGAGAGAGAGAGAACACAGGGCTGAGAGTTCACCTGCGCACCTGAGAGAGAGAGAGAACACAGGGCTGCAATGTCTCTCTCACACACACACACACATACTACACACACACACACACACACACACGCACACACACACACACACACGCACACACACACACACACAGGCACACGCACGTACACACGCAGACACACATACTACACACACACACACACACACACACGCTCACACACATACACTCTACACACTCACACACACATACTACACACACACACACACACACTCACACACATACACTCTACACACTCACACACACACACTACACACCACACACACACACACACACGCACACACACGCACACACACACACACCACCACACACACGCACGCACACACGCACACACACACACACCACACACACCACACACACACACACACACACACAACACACACACACACGCACACACACACACACACCACACACACACACGCACCACTCACACACACGCACACACACACACACACACACCAACACTCACACACGCACACACACACACCACACACACACCACAACACCACACACACACGCAGGCACACACACACACCACACACGCACACACACACGCACACACGCACACACGCACACACACACACACACGCACACACACACACGCACACACACACACACACACACACACACAAAACACGCACGCACACACACATGCACACACGCACACACACACGCACACACCTCTCTGCAGCAGTGTGTGTACCACGTTCAGGTGTGCGTTCTGGGCCGCGAGGCAGAGGGGGGTTCTGTTGTAGGCGCTGGGCGGGTCGGGCTGGGCACCGGACTGCAGCAGCAGGTGAACCAGGTTCTCCCGGCCCAGGTGTGCGGCCTCGTGGAGCGCGGTCCTCCGGTGCAGCCGCGCCCGGTTCGCATCCACTCCGAAGCTCAGCAGCAGCGAGGCTGTGTCATACTGATCGTTCTTTATGGCTGAGAGACAGGAAGTGACATAAGAGGAGAGACAGGAAATGAGACAGTTTGGAATATCGGTCTGTCCCTTTCATTGCAAAATCCTCCATGGCAAAGCATGCACACCCTCCAAAATGGAAGCAGCATTTGAGAAGACACCAGTGGGGAGAGAGACTGACCTGAGATCGGCGGAGAGAGAGTGAGACTGACCTGCAATCAGTGGGGATTAGAGACTGACCTGAGATCAGTGGGGAGAGCGACTGACCTGAGATCAGTGGGGGTTAGAGACTGACCTGAGATCAGTGGGGAGAGAGAGACTGACCTGAGATCAGTGGGGGTTAGCGACTGACCTGAGATCAGTGGGGAGAGAGACTGACCTGAGATCAGTGGGGAGAGACTGACCTGAGATCAGTGGGGAGAGAGAGAGACTGACCTGAGATCAGTGGGGAGAGAGAGAGAGACTGACCTGAGATCAGTGGGGAGAGAGAGAGACTGACCTGAGATCAGTGGGGAGTCCTCCTCCTCGTTGGGGGTGTTGGGGTCACAGCCGTTTTGCAGCAGGAAGGTGGCGTTGGCTGTGAGGCCACGCTCGACAGCGAGGAGGAGCGGCGTCTCCCCCCGAAGCGTGCGGCTCTGCCCTGCCCCCTGCTGGGTGGCTGGGAGGTGAGATCAATGGTCACAGGTCACAGGTCACAGGTCACAACTCAACACAAAGACTGAAAACTCAGATGGTCTGATTTAAAAAAAAAAAACTATTCTGCCATTTTACACTTCATTTCATAAATGTAATCAGAATTTTTATTTACCTGCTGAACGTTGCTCATTTTTTAACCCCTGAGCAGAATCTTTCAGACCTTGTGCCTGAGATTAATGGCCTGAGTGCAATGAATGGTCTGATTATCCCTCTCAATGGCAGGCTTCTGGAATGCTTTTTCTAAATTCTAAGTGTTCTAAAAATCCACTGATTGCAGTTACCAGCCGTGACTGTGACATCAGCATTAGAATGTTCAGTTAAAAACATTCCAATCACATAGGCCTACTTGTGACCTCACACCTTAAAGGGTTAACTGGGTTTCGGTGTTTAAGCTGTACCTGTGGACTGGGCCAGGCTCTGATGTCACACGCACCTGAGAAGGTGATCTGCAGGACGTTCCTGCTGGACTGGACTGCAGCCTCGTGCAGGGGGGTCCACCCTCGACTGTCTGTCTCTGCCCAGGCTTCACATCGATCACACAGCTCCGCAAGCGTCTCCACATCACCTGCAGCACAGGTGCATTAAACAGGCATCAGTTTCACCTGTGTGTTAAAAAGGCATCAGTTTCACCTGTGTGCTAAACAGGCAGCACAGTTTCACCTGTGTACTAAACAGGCAGCACAGTTCCACCTGTGCGTTAAACAGGCAGTACAGTTTCACCTGTGCATTAAACAGGCAGCATAGTTTCACCTGAGTGTTAAACAGTCAGCACAGTTTCACCTCTGTGCTAAACAGGCAGCACAGTTTCACCTCTGTGTTAAATAGGCAGCACAGTTTCACCTTCACAGGTTAGCATGTGTGTGTTAAACAGGCAGCACAGAGAAAGCACAGTCAGCACAGTTTCACACAGCTGGGCAAAACAGACATATTTATACACTCACCTGTCTTTATAGCTGTGAAGATCCTGTCAGTTGTCGTAGTAGCATCAGGGACGCTCTTGTGCTTGGTGGCAGCCCCCCCACCGTCCTCACGCTTGGTGAAGCCCAACAGGCTCTGCTCAATCACAAGCTGCGTCTCCACATCCTCGTCCCATTCCTCCCCCGAACTATCCATGCCCAGCACTGCACGAGGTCCACCAGGCCAGCAGGGGGTGCTGTGCTGAATTATCTCTGATCCTGCCCAAGACTGAGATAGGCTGCCTCGTCCAGAAAACAGTTAGTGGGTGCCTGCACAATTAGGATGATAGCTCTGTACATAAGCTACCTTACAATCTGAAAGACTGGTGTATCTGGCCAGCTGGCCTAGCCTGAGCTCTGTGCATTATGGAATAGTGAAGGATTCTGAACTAACACTGTTAACACTGATCCCTAAACCACTGGAGAAAGATTTCAGAACAGGCACCTGCAGACATTAGGCCGTAGGAACAAGGCAGACTGTAACGGCAGTACTTGAGTTATGTCCAAACCGTGCGCTAACCGTACTCTCAGCTCTGTCTGTCGCATTAATAACTCTCTGAAGTGCTGGGCTCCAGCAGGAGCATGTGAACGCAGAGCAGAGTATTAATAGCATCTGCGTTTGTTTACAGTGTCAGAGACGAGACAAGCGGACTGCACCCTAACCCTCACAGTCACTCATGAGTAAATAAACACACAGTTCTCTGGAATTCAGGACACAGACCTATGCTAGCTGCTGGGTCTGAGCGCTGATTTACCTGTTTTTACCTTCCGTCCCAGCAGAGTGGCTCTGGCTGGCCTCTGTGGTGCAGCAGGTGACCTGTTTCTCTGCAGGGCTATCCTCGTCCTGCACTGCTATAAATATCTGAGCAGCAGGGTGCCCCCCCACCTCAGAGCTTCACTGCACTCTGGGAAGCAGCAGCAGGCCGTGTCTCAGTCTCAGTGCTTCACTGCTCTCTGGGAGGGAGCAGTAGGTTGTCTCTCAGTCTCAGTGCTGCACTGCTATCTGGGAGGGAGCAGGGAGGTCATGCTCACCCATGCAGCTTTGTCTGGGTTCCACACTTTCACACATACAACTGTGTGGTGTTAGTGTGCAGTGTTAGTGGTGTGGTGTTAGTGTGCAGTGTTAGTGCAGTGTGGTGTTAGTGCAGTGTGGTGTAAGTGTGCAGTGTTAGTGCAGTGTGGTGTTAGTGTGCAGTGTTAGTGCAGTGTGGTGTTAGTGTGCAGTGTTAGTGCAGTGTGGTGTTAGTGTGTGGTGTTAGTGTGCAGTGTTAGTGCAGTGTGGTGTTAGTGTGTGGTGTTAGTGCAGTGTGGTGTTAGTGTGCAGTGTTAGTGCAGTATGGTGTTAGTGTGCAGTGTGGTGTTAGTGTGCAGTGTTAGTGCAGTGTGGTGTTTGTGTGCGGTGTTAGTGTATGGTGTTAGTGCAGTGTGGTGTTAGTGTGCAGTGTTAGTGCAGTGTGGTGTTAGTGTGCAGTGTTAGTGCAGTGTGTGTGTACAGCTTATAGCTGGTAATGAATAATCATCTGCAGAGATAAACACAATCACTCCAGGAATCATCCTGTGATATTAAATATGATTCAAGTGTGCATCTTAGATTCCCTTTTCAGCAGAGTTTTTATTTATTTTTATCAAATCATATTTTACAAACATAATTTTCTCACCAGAATAGTTATGTATTTTTCTCAAAACAAATTTTACAAAGTTAATTTAGTCCCTCAGAAGTGGTCCAATATGAAAACACAACTGTGTCATGTTTATTGTGCCAGTCACTAGTTTATATGGCTACAGCTGGGCCTGTGCTGCTGCCTGTGCTGCTGCCTGTGCAGCCTGTGCTGCCTGTGCTCTGGGCTTCGGGGGTTCAGTCGTCCAGCTGACACAGCAAAGCCACGCCCCTCTTGATCCAGTGCTGGGGACGCAGGGCGGTGGGGAGCGTCATGGTGATGACGAAGTTTGTGGAGTGGCCGGTGGTGGACAGAGTGCCCTTGCGCTCGCTGGTCTTGTAGAGCGGGCACACGTACACGCTCTGCGATGACCCTGCCGGGCTCCTCTTCACTGGAGAGAGAGAGCAGCGCAAACACAGACGCGATTAAAACAGACCAAATGCCCATCACCCCAATGCAGGTACAACTCAAATATACAGTATATAATACACATATACTCTGTGTATGTGTGTGTGTGTGTGTGCATGTAAAAATAAAAAAGCAGACTTAAACACATTGTGGTGACATGTAATGTGCTGTGCAGTGATGTCATCATGCATTCTGCAGTGTAGTGATGTTGCTATGCATTGTGTAGTGCTGTGCAGTAAGGTTGTGGTGCATTATGCAGTGTTATATATTTACATGGTTTTATCCAGATTATGGGGACAGAGTCAAACAGAACCTTGGGCAGCTGCTCAGCTAGAACACCACTGTAAAAGAATCACACACACACACATGGTAAATGGACTGCATTTATATAGCCCTTTATAAAGCGCTTTATAATTGATGCCTCTCATTCACCAGAGCAGTTAGGGGTAAGGTGTCTTGCTCAGGGACACATCGACACGCCCAGTGCGGGGGATCGAACCGGCAACCCTCCGACTGCCAGACAATCGTTTACCAGCTGAGCTATGTCGCCTCTTTTTTTATATTTGTCACACATAAATACAGTATGAACATCCACACACGCACGCACGCACGCACGCACGCACGCACACTCACAAACACACACACACACACTCACACTCACACTCACACTCACACTCACACACACGCACACTGCTGACTAAAGCTAACGTACGCTGCCTTGTCCCAGCGTGCTCCATCTAAAAAGAGGCCGTGGATGTAGACTCCATCCTCGGGGGCGGAGTCAGAGGAGGTAATGGGCAGGACCTGTGGGGCGGGATCACAGGGCAGAGGGGAGGAGCTTCAGCATTTCCCATGCAGTAGCACAGTGTGCTGATGGGAATGACAGGCAGAATGCACAGAGCAGCACCTGGAAGTCGAAGCCCAGCAGGTCGATGGGGATGGAGTACTTCCTGGCGTAGTTCTGCAGCGCCCCCGTCAGGAAGGCTTGGGTAAAGAAGAAGCCGGATAGCCAAAAGACATTCGGCTTGGTGCTCTCATACCAGTCCTACAGGAACATACACATACACACACACATACACAGGCATATACACAGTCAAACACAGTAATTCTGTGTTTAATTCTCTAAATATACGCAAAGCAGGAGACTATAGAGCCTACGGTAGAATGGTGCCATATGAACACTTAAATACAGTGCAAATGCTACATGATTATAACTGTGAAAGTGAATAATGGCCACAAAGGTTATGCGATGTACAAAACTCCAGCATGTTATCCCAAAAACTCTACATCAGTGTTGTCATTATAATTATATTTTCATCGACGCAACTTATTTACAGCAGATTGTTCCCTGGACATAACATTCTGCCAGATTTAAATATGTACGCATGCAGCCTGAGACCTGCAGGAACTTGAGCCTGGCAAGGAAGTCGTTGACGTAGCTGCCCAGCGGTTTGAGGCTGGGGTAGGAGACCTTGGCCCATTTCTCCGGAACCTTCCCCACCATCAGGCTTCCGGACAGGGCCTCCAGATCCGCGTCCATCACCACCAGCCCCTTAATGGCCTTCTGCAGGTTCTGCAGACTCAGGCGAATGGTGCTCCCCAGCCTGTTACACACACAGCACCATTACACACTCAGCCTGTTATACACACAGCACCATTACACACTCAGCCTGTTACACACACAGCCTGTTACACACACAGCACCATTACACACCCAGCCTGTTACACACTCAGCCTGTTACACACCCAGCCCATTACACACTCAGCCTGTTACACACACAGCACCATTACACACTCAGCCTGTTACACACACAGCACCATTACACACTCAGCCTGTTACACACACAGCCTGTTACACACACAGCACCATTACACACTCAGCCTGTTACACACACAGCCTGTTACACACACAACACATCAACCCAGCTGTACACACTCAGCCTGTTACACACCCAGCCCATTACACACTCAGCCTGTTACACACACAGCACCATTACACACCCAGCCCATTACACACCCAGCCTGTTACACACACAGCACCATTACACACCCAGCCCATTACACACCCAGCGCCGTTACACACCCAGCCCATTACACACACACCTCCATTACACACACAGTCTGTTACACACACACCTCCATTACACACCCAGCCCATTACACACCCAGCCTGTTACACACACAGCACCATTACACACCCAGCCTGTTACACACACAGCACCATTACACACCCAGCCTGTTACACACACAGCCCGTTACACACACAGCGCCGTTACACACCCAGCCTGTTACACACACACCTCCATTACACACCCAGCCTGTTATACACACAGCACCTTTACACACCCAGCCTGTTACACACACACCTCTATTACACACCCAGCCTGTTACACACACACCTCCATTACACACCCAGCCTGTTACACACACAGCCTGTTACAGACACACCCTGTTACACACACACCTCCATTACACACCCAGCCTGTTACACACACAGCACCATTACACACCCAGCCTGTTACACACACAGCCTGTTACACACACAGCACCATTACACACCCAGCCTGTTACACACACACACCTCCATTACACACCCAGCCTGTTACACGCACAGCCTGTTACACACACAGCACCATTACACACCCAGCCTGTTACACACACACCTCCATTACACACCCAGCCTGTTACACGCACAGCCTGTTACACACACAGCACCATTACACACTCAGCCCATTACACACGCAGCCTGTTACACACACAGCACCATTACACACTCAGCCCATTACACACTCAGCCTGTTACACACACAGTGCCGTTACACACCCAGCCTGTTACACACTCAGCCTGTTACACACACAGCTCCGTTACACACACAGCCTGTTACACACACAGTGCCGTTACACACCCAGCCTGTTACACACACAGCGCCGTTACACACCCAGCCTGTTACACACACAGTGCCATTACACACACAGCCTGTTACACACCCAGCCTGACACACACACAGCCACACATGGATGTGGAGCGGGGGGGGGGGTGGAGCGGGAGGACAGGTGGAGCAGGGGGGTGGGGTGGAGCGGGAGGACAGGTGGAGGAGGAGAAATGGAGCAGGGGGAGAGATGGAGAGGTGGAGCAGGGGGAGAGATGGAGCAGGGGGCAGGTGGAGTAGGGGGGAGAGATGGAGGTGGAGAGGTGGAATGGGGGGAGAGATGGAGGCGGAGAGGTAGAGCAGGGAGGAGGGGTGGAGAGGTGGAGCAGGGGGACAGGCGAGGCAGGAGGAGAAGCTCCCTGCACATACGTGTTGTATCGCTGCATTTCCTGAACCAGCACAGTGTTCATGCTCTCCTCATACAGCACAGGGAACTTAGCCAGCGCTGCCTCCAGGTCAAAGCTGTCCGGGAGCTGGGAACCAGGCAAGAAACACTGCTATCTGAACACTGACACTACACTGCAGAAACAACACTGAGGACAACACTCATCAGAATGCACCACGTTTCACACAAAGAGTACAGTTTTTTATTAAGGCTATGAGTGATTAGAGTAGATATAGAGTAGATCTGTGAGAGCCTATAGAACAGAGAGGGTGGATTTGAGGGGATTAGTCAGTATAGGGTCCCATCTGAGAGAGCCTATAGGACAGAGAGTGTGGATTTGAGGGGATTAGTCAGTGTAGGGTCCTATCTGAGAGAGCCTATAGGACAGAGAGGGTGGATGTGAGGGGATTAGTCAGTGTAGGGTCCTACCTTGCTGAGGATGTCGTGTGCAATGTCAAATAAAGTGCTGTCCCCTCCTGAGCTACCTCCACCTTTAGCTCCACCCCCCTGGGTGAGTAGTAGCGAATCAAAGAGCAGCTTGGTCTGCTGCAGGTCCTTGGATATGTCCACATTCTCATGCATGCCAAACACCTCCGGCTGCTGAGTGACAGGCAGGTTCTGCACCACAAAGCCACAGGTTACCTCAGCTAGCACACACCAACCAACTCCACACACACACCGACCAACTCCACACACACACCGCCCGACTCCACACACACACCGACCAACTCCACACACACACCAACCGACTCCACACACACACCGACCGACTCCACACACACACCGACCGACTCCACACACACACCAACAGACTCCCACACACCACCGACCGATTCCACACACCACCCGACTCCACAACAACACCTGACTGACTCCACCACACACACCACACTCCACACACACACACCCGGCCAGACACTCCACACACAACCACAGTTACCTCACACCACCAACCAACTCCACACACACCAACCGACTCCACACACACACACCACCGACTCCACACACACACCACCGACTCCACACACACACACCAACCGACTCCACACACACACCAACCGACTCCACACACACACCGACCGACTCCACACACACACACCCACCGACTCCACACACACACACCAACCGACTCCACACACACACTCCGACCAACTCCACACACACACACCGACCGACTCCACACACACACACCCACCGACTCCACACACACACACACGGAGACTCCACACACACACACCCACCGACTCCACACACACACACCGACCGACTCCACACACACACCGACCGACTCCACACACACACCAACCGATTCCACACACACACACCAACCGACTCCACACACACACCGACAGACTCCACACACACACCACACACACCGACTCCACACACACACACCGACCGACTCCACACACACACCGACAGACTCCACACACACACACCAACAGACTCCACACACACACCGACCGACTCCACACACACACACACCAACCGACTCCACACACACACCAACAGACTCCACACACACACCGACCGACTCCACACACACACCGACAGACTCCACACACACACACAGACTCCACACACACACACCTACCGACTCCACACACACACCGACAGACTCCCACACACACACACCGACATCCACACACACATCGACAGACTCCACACACACACCGACCGACTCCACACACACACACCGACAGTCTCCACACACACACTGAGACTCCACACACCTACAGACTCCACACACACGAAGACTCCAACACACACACACCGACAACTCACACACACAAGACACCCCAGACTCCACACACAACGCGATCACACACACGAGACTCCACACACACACACCGACGACTCCACACACACACCGACAGACTCCACACACACACACCGACGACCACACACACACACAGATCCACACACAACTAGCTCACCACACGACAGACTCCCCACACACACTGAGACTCCACACATACACTGACAGACTCCACACACACTGAGAGACTCCACACAGACACTGACAGACTCCACACACACACCTACAGACTCCAGAAAGGCCAGTACAGAAACAGGTACAGGTGTGTCCTGAGTAAAGGGTATCACTCAGGCAATCCTCACCCTGATAAACAGCACATAGTCCTCGTAAGAGGATTTGGGGGGGGCAAAGTATTTGCCGCTGGGGGAGAATTTGTAGCGGGGGTTTTCCACGATGTCCTGGTTGTAGAAGTCGGCGAGGATGGTGAGGAGCAGACGGCGGTCCCAGTCGTCCGTCACACGGCCGCCATAGTTACACTCGCCCGTCAGGTACGATATGGCCTCAAACGGAACCTGCTCATACTCATTCACAAACAGCTGCAGGAGGAACAGCAGAGTCAGAGGAACGTGTGTGTGCGTGTGCGTGTGTGTGTATGTGTGTGTGTGTTAATATGCATGTGTGTGTATGTGTGTGTGCGTGCAAGTGTGTGAGTGTGTGTGCTTGTGTGTGTGTGAGAGTGTGTGTATGTGTGTGTGAGTGAGTGTGTGTATATGTGTGTGTGTGTGTGTGTGTGTGTGAGTGTGTGTGAGAGAGTGTGTGTGTGTGTGTGTGCGTGTGAGTGTGCGTGAGTGTGTGTGTGTGTGTGTGTGTGTGTGTGCGTGCGTGCGTGCGTGCGAAGCAGACAGTACCTGAAGCTGTCTGATGCTGATGCGCAGGTCAGACTCATTGAAGCCATACGGAATGTTCCAGCCCAGCGGTCCAAACTTCTTCCTCTCCTGGACGAGCGCATGGAAGAAACACACTCCATACAGCAGCTTCTCCCACACCTGAGAGAGGTAACACACACAGAGTCATACCCGAGACAGGTAACACACACACACACAGTGTCACGCCTGAGAGAGATAACACACACACACACACACACACACCTGAAACAGGTAACACACACACACACAGACACACCTGAGACAGGTAACACAGACACACAGACACGCACACACGCACACGCGCACACACACACACACACAGTCACACCTGAGACAGGTAACACACAAACAACAGCCCTCAGGTAACTGAATTACCTGCACACCAGCTGTGTGTCTGTAGTGATTGATCTGCACTGACCAGCTGTGGGTCTGTAGTGAATGATCTGCACTGACCAGCTGTGTGTCTGTAGTGATTGATATGCACTGACCAGCTGTGTATCTGTAGTGAATGATCTGCACTGACCAGCTGTGTGTCTGTAGTGAATGATCTGCACTGACCAGCTGTGTTGTGTGTCTGTAGTGAAGGATCTGCACTGACCAGCTGTGTGTCTGTAGTAATTGATCTGCACTGACCAGCTGTGGGTCTGTAGTGAATGATCTGCACTGACCAGCTGTGTGTCTGTAGTGAATGATCTGCACTGACCGGCTGTGTGTCTGTAGTGAAGGATCTGCACTGACCGGCTGTGTGTCTGTAGTGAATGATCTGCACTGGCCAGCTGTGTTGTGTGTCTGTAGTGAAGGATCTGCACTGACCGGCTGTGTGTCTGTAGTGAATGATCTGCACTGACCAGCTGTGTGTCTGTAGTGAATGATCTGCACTGACCGGCTGTGTGTCTGTAGTGAAGGATCTGCACTGACCAGCTGTGTGTCTGTAGTGAATGATCTGCACTGACCAGCTGTGTTGTGTGTCTGTAGTGAAGGATCTGCACTGAGCAGCTGTGTGTCTGTAGTGAAGGATCTGCACTGACCGGCTGTGTGTCTGTAGTGAATTATCTGCACTGACCAGCTGTGTTGTGTGTCTGTAGTGAAGGATCTGCACTGAGCAGCTGTGTGTCTGTAGTGAAGGATCTGCACTGACCAGCTGTGTGTCTGTAGTGAATGATCTGCACTGACCAGCTGTGTTTCTGTAGTGAAGGATCTGCACTGACCAGCTGTGTTTCTGTAGTGAAGGATCTGCACTGACCGGCTGTGTGTCTGTAGTGAAGGATCTGCACTGACCGGCTGTTTCTCGGGGCAACCCTCGAAGAAGGCGGGGTCAGACACGGGGTCGGTCAGGTAGGACTGCAGCAGGTTCAGTCTCAGGCCTGTCGGCGGCTCGTTGGTCATCTTCACCCCGTTCTGCAGGATGGTCACTGGAAACTGACAAAACCCAGCAGTGCTGCTGAGCACAGGTTCTACAGCACACAGGTTCTACAGCACACACGGGTTCCACAATACACACACGGGTTCTACAGCACACACGGGTTCCACAATACACACACGGGTTCTCCAGCACACACATGGGTTCCACAGCACACAGCACAGGTTCTACGCACAGGGTTCACAGCACACAAGTCCACCTTGGTTGTAGTCAGGAAGTAGGTCTTGTTGTGGGTGAGTGTGGCGTCGAGTGGGGTCAGTGGTGGGGGGTCGTGGTGGGGTTTTGGAGTCTGTAGTGGGGTCAGTGTGTGGGCGGGTCTGTGGGTGCGGTTTGTGGGCGGGTCTGTGGGTGGGGTCAGTGTGTGGGCGGGTCTGTGGGTGGGGTTTGTGGCGGGTCTGGGTGGGTTTTGGGCAGGTCGTACATGGGGAGGGTAGTGTGGCCGAGCGGAGTCGGGGTGGCAGGTTTCGGGGCTGAGGTCCTCACAGATCTTCTCCAGTGTGGTCATCCAGGACACGGCCAGGTGGCAGTTCTGCAGGCACACCCAGGTGCCCTCGCTCATGGCCGCGCGGATCATGCGGGCGGCGATGGGGCCCTGGCCCTGGCCCAGCGAGATGGACTGGAACATGGCTCCACCCATGTTCTTATCATTGGCGAACTTCAGCAGGCCTGAGGCACAGGGAAACACACACACCGCCAGGCTCACCTCGACACACTGGTTACCACGCCAGGTAACAGGCGGCACATGGGCACACTGGCGCCCTGGCGCACGAATGGTTACAACCAGCTCCACCCATGGTTCTTATCACGCACTCAGCAGCCATGCGCACAGGACACACCGCCAGGTTTACACACTGCGTTTACACACCGCCAGCTCACACCAGTGCGCACACACACTGCGTTTACACACCGCCAGGTTTACACACTGCGCACACACACTGCGTTTACACACCGCCAGCTCACACCAGTGCGTACACACACTGCGTTTACACACCAGCGCACACACGCTGCGTTTTTATTGGTCAGGCAGGGAAAGTGGGCGGTACTGACTGGCCATGGGGTCGGCGCCGGGTGACAGCACGAACACCAGCGGCACGGTGGAGTTGGAGTCCGTGTAGCTCTTCGTCAGGTCGAACGGCGGCGGCTCCACAAACTTCTTCCCCAGGTTATCCGTCACGTAGTTAGAGATTGCCGGAACAATCTATAAATAACAAGAGCTAATCTATCTATCAATACGAAAGTTATAACCTGTTATAATCTGCTATAATCTAACAGTTATGATCTATCAATAGAAAAGTTATTACCTATTACAATCTGTTAGAATCTATCAGTTACAATCTATCAATATAAACGAGTGATCACTGCAATAAGTGTAATTGCTGCTACAGTCCATAATTCTAAGACAGTGAGCACTCTGTAAACAGTCTATAAACAATGAATGATGAGTCCCTGCTGCATTCCATCAGGGAGGGGGGTGTTTTGGGGAGGAGGCGGGGGGGCTGACCTTGTCAGGATGCAGGCATCGGTAGCAGGGAGGGGGTGTTTTTTTGGGGGGGGGGGGGGGGCTGACCTTGTCGGGACGCAGGCATCGGTACACGATCATCTTTTGCAGGTGGTTGAGTCGATCGCTCCAGGGGCTGGGCAGTGGCATGTTGTAGGGCTCCTTACTGTCGTAAATCTGCTGGAAACTCTCTGGGTTCTCACTGAAAAACTCTCTAAACACAGCATTTCACCATGAGATCAGAAGGATCTTCACAAGCTGAACGACACTGAACATTAGGAGACTGGACGAAAGAAATGGTATAGGTCACTGTATTACTCTGTGGCTCTGTGCATGTGTGTGTGTGGCTCTGGCTGTGGGTGTGGCTGTAGCTGTGGGCGTGGCTCTGGTTGTGGCTGTAAGTGTGGGTGTGGCTCTGGCTGTGGGCATGGGTGTGGCTGTGTGCGTGGCTATAGCTGTGGGTGTGGCTCTGGCTGTAGCTCTGCGTGTGGGTGTGGCTCTGGCTGTGGGTGTGGCTGTAGCTGTGGGCGTGGCTCTGGTTGTGGCTGTGGCTGTGAATGTAAGTGTGGGTGTGGCTTTGGCTGTGGGCATGGGTGTGGCTGTGTGCGTGGCTATAGCTGTGGGTGTGGCCGCTGGTGTGGCTGTGGGCGTGGCTATATCTGTGGGCGTGGCTTTAGCTGCAGGCGTGGCCGTGGGTGTGAGTCTGGTTGTGGTTGTGGGTATGGGCGTGGCTATAGCTGTGGGTATGGCTCTGATTGTGGTTGTGGGTGCGGGTGTGGCTATAGCTGTGGGTGTGGCTCTGGCTGTAGCTCTGGGTGTGGATGTGGATGTGGGTGTGGGGGTGTGTGTGGCTCTGGTTGTGGGTATGGGCGTGGCTATAGCTGTGGGTGTGGCTCTGGCTGTAGCTCTGCGTGTGGGTGTGGCTTTGGTTGTGGTTGTGGGTATGGGTGTGGCTATAGCTGTGGGCGTGGGCGTTGGTGTGGCTGTGGGCGTGGCTATATCTGTGGGCGTGGCTGTAGCTGCGGGCGTGGCCCTTGGTACCTGAGGCCCCGCAGTCCCGGCAGGTCGCTGGCTCTGCAGATCTCATCCCAGCTCTTGTCCTGCAGCCAGCTGGGGTCGGGATTGGGCACGGTGTTCTGCAGCCCCACCCCGCCCGTCAGCAGGAACATGAACTCTGCGTAATCGATCTCCCGCTTAGCCCTGTGGGAACAGGCCCTCAGGTCACACAGGCACCCCCTGCAGGCCCCACACAGGTAGCACAGGCACCCCCTGCAGGCCCCACACAGGTAGCACAGGCACCCCCTGCAGGCCCCACACAGGTAGCACAGGCACCCCCTGCAGGCCCCACACAGGTAGCACAGGCACCTCCTGCAGGCCCCACACAGGTAGCACAGGCACCCCTGTAGGCCCCAACAGGAAGCACAGGCACCCTCTGCAGGCCACACAAGGTAGCACAGGCACCCCTGCAGGCCCCACACAGGTAGCACAGTCACCCCTGCAGGTCCCACACAGGTAGCACAGTCACTCCTGCAGGTCCCACACAGGTAGCACAGTCACTCCTGCAGGTCCCACACAGGTAGCACAGTCACCCCTGCAGGTCCCACACAGGTAGCACAGTCAGAGCAGGCCCCACACAGGTAGCACAGTCAGAGCAGGCACTCACAGGAGGAGGTTGGAGCAGAGCAGGAAGGAGAAGAGCAGCTTGTCTTTCTCGAACAGCGAGCGGCACACGTTGCAGTACAGGTTGTAGGTGAAGTGATCGATCAGGAACCGCAGCCTCTTCTCCAAAACCTTGGACTTTCCCCTGGATTTAAACAAAACAGGCCAATTACTATACGGGAAAGTGTGACCTGATCAAAGAGTTGTAGGGTTTTCCACCAACCCAAGCTCAGCAGAGTGTGTTCGTAATGGGATGGGGTGGGTGTGTGATTATCTGGCTCTGAGGATGTACCGCACAGGGGACAGACTGATTAAGGCCTGGCTGGGCCTGAGCTGGGCTCACCTCTCCTGGATTGAGCTGATGTACAGGTTGACGAACCAGGTGAGGGAGTACTGGTACATGGGGTCAATGTTGCCCAGGTCTGCGATGCTGAAGAACAGGATGGAGGAGTGTTTGGCAATCGGCCTGTAGCCCTCCCTCGATTCCGCAATCTTTACCTCCGTCTTTTCAGCAATCTGACAACAGGAGAGCAGGCAAGGCAATCAGGGCCAGCAAAGCACTACTGAGTACAGAACCACTAAGCACCACTAGGTACAACACCACTGAGTACAGAACCACGAAGTACAGCACTACTGGGCACAGCACGATTGAGTACAGCACCACTGAGCAAGCACCACTGAGTGCAGAGTCACTTAGTACAGCACCACAGAGCACAGAACCACTCAGCACAGCATAACTGAGTACAGAATCACTGAGCACAGCACCACTGAGTATAGTACCACCAAGTACAGCACCAATAAGTACTACTGAGTACAGCACCATTTCGTACAGCATTACTCAGTACAGAACCACTGAGTACAGCACCATTTAGTACAGCACTGTTGAACACAGCATCACTGAGCACAGAATCACTGAGCACAACACCACTGAGCATAGAATCACTCAGCACAGCACCATTGAGCACAGAATCAATGAGTACAGCACCAGTGAGCAGAGTCACTGAGCACAGCACCACTGAGCACAGAGTCATTGAGTACAGCACCAGTGAGTACAGCACCAGTGAGCACAGAACCACTGAGTACAGAATCACTGAGTACAGAATCACTGAGTACAGCACCAGTGAGCACAGAACCACTGACTACAGAATCACTAAGTACAGCACCAGTGAGTACAGAATCACTGAGCACAGCACCATTCTTGTCTCCTTCTCTCTCATTCTCTGACAAACACTCTTCTGTTCCATTACCCACCTGCTGCTTCTTTGTGATCTCATTGGACATGATTTTGGCGGAGTCCAGGACCTGAATGGCACTCTCGTCTTCCAGGATGTTTCCCTCAGAATGCAGCGTCTCCAGGATCCTGTCCTCTATCTCCTTCAGCTGCTTCTTATTGGTGGCCGACTGAAGGATCAGGGCATTCCTCTCCTCCTCCAGCTCCGGTCTGCAAGCGCATACTAATCACCACCACAAGATACCACACTGCATACTAACCACCACCAGAAAGAAACCACACTGCATACTAACCACCACCATGAGGAACCACACTACATACTAATCACCACCAGAGAGAAACCACACTACATACTAATCACCACCAGAGAGAAACCACACTACATACTAATCACCACTACAAGAATCCACACTACATACTAATCACCACCAGAGAGAAACCACACTGAATACTAATCACCACTACGAGAAACCACACTACATACTAATCACCACTACGAGAATCCACGCTACATACTAATCACCACCAGAGACAAACCACACTATATACTAATCACCACCAGAGAGAAACCACACCACATACTAATCACCACCACAAGAAACCACACTACATACTCCTTGCAAGCCTGCCAGCTTGTGCCATACAGCCACTACAGATGATTCAGAATGCCGCTGCCCGACTCATCTACAACTTCCCCAAATTCTCCCACGTCACTCCTCTGCTGCGATCACTTCACTGGCTACCGGTCGCTGCCAGGATCCGGTTCAAAGCCCTGACCCTTGCCTACACTGCTGCCAACAGGACAGCCCCCATCTACTTGCAGGACATGACTCAATTCTATGTGTCTGCGCGACCACTCCGCTCTGCGGCAGCAGGGCGCCTTGTAACCCCTCCCACCCGCCCAAAGGGATCACAGAGCTTCTCCACCCTAGCTCCCCAGTGGTGGAACGAACTCCCCGTCCCTCTCCGAACCTCCCCCTCACTATCCATCTTCCGCCGTGGCCTGAAGACTCATCTCTTCAGACTATACCTAGACTAACCACTACCACGCTGTATAATTAAAAAAAAATTTTAAAAGCCCTTTTTCCTGTCACTTGTTACATGTTGCCCCATCCCTGCACTTCTTGGTAATTTGTATTTGTCCTAATACTGTAGCTTATTCTTCTGCCTAGTTGGCTTTGCAGATGTTAGACCAGAATAGTGTTCATTGTTCTCGGCTAGAAATAGCTGTACAAAATAAGTAATTGTACCTTACTGAACCCGTGTTCAGCAGTTGTCTACGACCATGAAATGCACTTTTTTGTACGTCGCTTTGGATAAAAGCGTCTGCCAAATTAATGTAATGTAATGTACATACTAATCACCACCAGAGAGAAACCACACTACATACTAATCACCACCAGAGAGAAACCACACTACGTACTAATCACCACCAGACACAAACAACACTACATACTAATCACCAACGAGGAAATCTGTACTAAATGCTAATCACCACCAAGGGAAACTACACTACAGACTAATTATCAACAAGTAAATTTGTTCTAAATACTAATCACCACCAATGGAAAATGTTCTATATACTAATCACCGCCCAGGAAATCTGTACTAAATAGTAATCACCTGCAGGGCATCAGGGGTATGAGGGGCGTCAGTAGTTTGTGTGCCAGGAGCAGGAAAGCTTTAAACCGTACCTCTCTTTGGCCACCACGATGCCCAGCAGCTGGTCCTCCAGGCCCTCGGGGGTGATCATGAAGTTGAGCAGGGAGACCTTGGTGGCCAGCTCAGGCAGGTAGTGTGGGTTCCTCAGCTTGGTGGTGATGTAGAAGCGGAAATCACATGAGTACTCAATCACGCTCTCGCCCAGTCTGATGCAATCCATGCCTCCTACAGGGGTCAGAAACACAACTGAGTGACCCACACTCTCTCACTCACAGGCAGGGATTCAGTGGCCTAATGGGATAGCTTCAACTCATACACAAAACACCAAGTCCCACGTTTGACTATGGCCTACCAATAGTCTCTTTTAAAACTGCACTGTGGTGCCATTCCACATTCAGGATTATCATTAGCATGGCTTACCCTATTTTAGTAAGTACTGTGCAGTATCCTGTTTATAGGTAAGTACCCTGTTTGTAGGTTAGTAACGTACAGTACCTTGTTTGTAGGTTAGGTAGGTTAGTACCCTGTTTGTAGGTTAGTACCGTGCAGTGCCGTTTGTAGGTTAGTACCATGCAGTGCCCTGTTTTAGGTTAGTACCCTGTTTGAAGGTCTGCTTGAGCAGCAGGGGTTCCAGTGAAGGGTCCAGTTCCTCCCCCACGTTCTCCAGAAGCAGGGGGGTGCCGAACTGGATGCAGTTTTCCAGAGTCCTCATGTAGTCGGAGTCTGTGAGCTTGATAATGCTCAGCTTATTGTCCTTCTCAGAGTTCTTCACCCACTTGTTAGCCTGACCCTGAGGGTCAATCATCAGTGGCCTGAAGAAAAAACACACCAGGCAGGGAATCACACACACACACACACACACACCTGGTGTTAATCATTAACAAAACCAGCCAGTGAAATATAAGTCATCCTGGGGCATAATCACAGTCTGTTTGGGTCCTCTGAGAGACCGGCTCACCATCTCCGGGAGTTGCTGACGATGACGCCGTTGTCGATGGAGAAGCTGTCGGTGGGCAGACCTGCGATGTTCCAGGCTCGGATCTTAATGGGGTCACCCAGAGTTTTACTCAACGAGAAGTCATCTGAAGACGGAATGTCTCTGGACTGCATGTGGATTTCAAAGAATCATAAGTACATTAAAAATACTGTCACATTATGATGGCCTCTCTATAAAACTCTTCTGTGTGTCATAGCTGTGTCTCTCTCTATAAAACTGTGACAGGTGAGTGTCTGTTAGCTAGTAAGGTGCGGCACCTTGCAGAGCTGGGTCCAGTTCCTGGAGCAATCTTGGCGGAACGCAGAGGTAAAGGCCCCCAGGTAGGCGATGACCCCAGCGGAGATCAGCACATCACCTGTCAGGTTGTCGTAGATGTTCTGCAGGTCATCTGCTGCAATGGACCACCTGCATGGGGCAGATACCTGCTCTTAAAGAACCAGTTACACAGACATGCATGCACACATTCTAACACAAACACACACATACACACCACACATGCACTCTCACACACACACACACACACACTCACACACAAACACACCCACAGGTCAGGGTTAGCATGCATACCTAGTCTTCTCGCCCCCCAGTCCCCCGATGAGTTTCTCTGCTCTCTCCAGCTTACTGGCGCAGAGCTCCACCTGCAGCTCCAGCTGCGCCTTCTCCTCCGTCTTCTCCTCAAAGGTGCGCTGCAGGGCGGCCAGCCGGTCCTCCACCTCCTTAAGCTCCGCCCTCTTCTCATTCAGCAGGGCCATGGTGGTGGCCAGCGACTCCTGGGCCTCCAGAAGGTTGGCCTTCTTAGGAGCCACAACCTGGGGCGGGAAAACGACATCAAAGAGCCTGAACAGGCTGCGCTGTGGGACTGCCACTGTCACCAGTAGAGTAGGTACCACTAGAGTAGGCACCAGTAGAGTAGGCACCACTAGAGTAGGCACCAGTAGAGTACGCACCACTAGAGTAGGTACCAGTAGAGTAGGTACCACTACAGTAGGCACCAGTAGAGTAGGTACCACTAGAGTAGGCACCAGTAGAGTAGGTACCACTACAGTAGGCACCAGTAGATTAGGCACCAGCAGAATAGGTACCACTACAGTGGACACCAGTAAAGTAGGTACCAATAGAGTAGGTACCATTAGAGAAGGTATCAGTAGAGTAGGTACCAGCAGAGTAGGTACCACTACAGTAGGCACCAGTAGAGTAGGTAACACTAGAGTAGGCACCAGTAGAGTAGGTACCATCAGAGAAGGTACCAGTAGAGTAGGCACCACTAGAGTAGGGATGTAGAGGGTATGTACCTTGGCCACTCTGTCGTACACCTCCATGGCTGTGATCCACTTGCACAGACCCTCTGCAGCACCCGAAGCTTTGGCCACTTTGGTTGGGTCAAAGTCGGGGTTACTCATGTACTCACTGCGGATTTTAGCCATGACCGGCACCTGCCACAAACAGCGCCACACACACTCAGAGAGGTCTGGCAAATACACACCCAGATTAATCTGCTACAGTCATATCAACATCATACAGGAAGAAATCCACCATGTACACCCCACACGCAGTGACCTGAATCATATACACTGATATCAACCCTATACAGTGATATCAAATATATATATAGATCTACCCCATACACATTTAGAGAGAGCGATGGGCGACATAGCTCAGGAGGTAAGAGAGGTTGTCTGGCAGTCGGAGGGTTGCTGGTTTGATCCTCGCTCTGGGCGTGTCGAAGTGTCCTTGAGCAAGACACCTAACCCCTAACTGCTCTGGTGAATGAGAGGCATCAATTGTAAAGTGCTTTGGATAAAAGCGCTATATAAATGCAGTCCATTTACCATTTACCATTTACTCTGTACACAGTCATATCTACCTCATTCAGTGATATCAAAGGAAACGGATTGCAGGGAACTAGTAATAATTTTTCAGATTAATTGCTACTCTTATGGTGTTACGTCAGATGAAACATTAGGAGCAGGGAAGGCACATGTCGGGCAGTCTCACAGGGATGTTGTCCTTGTCGTACTCTCTCAAATCTCTCAGGAAATTCATGTCTCCCAGCAGCTTCTTACTCGGGCCCCAATAGTCAAGTATCTGAGGAATATAAGAGAATTCACAGCACTTACACACTGCTTATGCACCACCCTGAGGCTGTGACATGTAACTACACCATCAGCACCAGCTCTTATTGCAGCCATGACTTCAGCACCAAATACAGTCATAAAAAACAAGACTGCAGTGTGCAGTAAAACAACACAATCCAAAGGGATAAAGAGTTAAACATGAGTGACACCTGCTCAGGTGACCACAAAGCCTAAGATTGTGCCCAACTGAATGACCTTCAAGACCTTCTCCCCTCAGTCTGCAATGAGCTGAGACCACCTCCTGACTGCTGACATTTCTGCACAGAATCGAACCTTCTGTCCTTTCCCCGCAGGGTCAGTGATCTTCTCCGGCTTGATCTCCTTCATCACACAGACGGCTGACATCACCAGCTTCACGCCTGAGGGGGGGTTCTTCATGGACTTCACTATGGTAACGTCAGACGGCTGTAAACACAGAGATGCTTCATGCAGAGGGATGTTGGGTGTGCGTATGTAGGGCGTGTCGGGGGGGTATGCAGTGCGTGTCGGAGGCGTATGCAGGGTGTGTTGGGGTGTGTTGGGGGCGTATGCAGGGCGTGTTGTGGGGTATGCAGGGCGTGTTTGGGGGCGTATGCAGGGCGTGTCGGGGCGTATGCAAGGCGTGTCGGGGCGTATGCAGGGCGTCGGGGTATATGCAGGGCATTGGGGGCGTATGCAGGGCATGTTGGGGGGTATTCAGGGCGTGTTGGTGGCGTATGCAGGGCATGTTGGGGCGTATGCAGGGCGTCGTGGGAATATGCAGGGCATGTTGGGGGTATGCAGGGTGTGTTGGGGCGAATGCAGGGTGTGTTGGGGGAATGCAGGGCGTGCTGGGGAGTATGCAGGGCATGTCGGGGGGTATGCAGGGTGTGTTGGGGGCGTATGCAGGGCGTGTCGGGGCGTATGCAGGGCATGTTGGGGGTATGCAGGGCGTGTCGGGCGTATGCAGGGCATGTTGGGGGTATGCAGGACGTGTTGGGGGCATGCAGGGCGTGTCGGGGCGTATGCAGGGCGTGTTGGGGTGTGTTGGGGCGTATGCAGGGCATGTTGGGGTGTGTTGGGGGCGTATGCAGGGCGTGTCGGGGGTGTATGCAGGGCGTGCTGGGGGAGTATGCAGGGCGTGTCGGGGGCGTACGCAGGGCGTGCTGGGGGAGTATGCAGGGCGTGTTGGGGGCGTATGCAGGACGAGTTGGGGTATGTTGGGGGAGTATGCAGGGCATGTTGGGGGTGTATGCAGGGCGTGTCGGGCGTGTATGCAGGGCATGTTGGGGGGGTATGCAGGGCGTGTTGGGGGCGCACCTTTAGCGTGTCGAGGGCAGACAGCGCTGCCTCGAGGGCGGGGATGGCCTCAGCAAGGTCGCTCTCACACTCGTCCTTCAGCGCCTGGGCCTCCCCGGCCTTCAGCGTGGCCGCCTCCTCATCCACCCGCACCAGCTTACTCTTCGCCTCCACCTGCACCGACTCCACCTCGATCACCTGCACACATCGCCATGACAACCGTCAGATACAGGGCAGGCGGGATGACGATCACTCTCAAAACTGAAGTGTATGTCTCTCTCTCAAAATTACAAATTTAAAAAGTAACAATAATAACAATAATAAGAATACAGTCAGACAGACAGTTATAAATGCTGAAACATGGGTGAAATGGTGAATCATGGGTGAAATGGCTTCACCTTCATCATGTTGTTGTTCTCCACTTTGGCCACCTCCAGTTTCGGCTGTAGGTCAACCAGCTCCTTCTTCATCTCACTCACCTACAGAGGGCGATGTGATCCACTGCAATAAATCACTGCACCAGCACTGCAATACATCACTGCGTTATATCACAGTATTACATGACCGCATTACGTCACTGCGTTACATCACTGCGCCAGCAGTGCAATCCACTGCAGTCCACTGCATTAATTCACTGCATTACATCACTGTATTACATCACCGCGACAGCAGTGTGATCCACAGTATTACATCACCGCATTACATCACTGTGGCAGCAGTGCGATACCCTCCATTATATCACAGTATTACATCACTGTGGCAGCAGTGCGATCCCCTGCATTACATCACAGTATTACATCACTGCGATCGCCTGCATTGGGGCACCTGGGACTCGGCGAAGGCCAGCTTGTCCAGGCCGTTGGTGTAGCGTTTCTTGGCTCTCATGACGGCATCGCGTTTCTGAGTGAGGAGCTGGCGGAAGGCGGCGATCAGCTCCAGGTAGGAGGTGGGAGTGACGTAGTTGTGGCGTCCCAGTTCAGACAGGAACCTGCGGAGGCAGCACTGGGTCAGTTCTGCAGCACTGAGCGCCGTACGGGGGGGTGGGGGGGGGCTCACCTGAGGGACAGGTTAATGGTGGAGGTGTGGCTGTACGAGGGGGCAGGGCTCACCTGTGGGACAGGTTAATGGCGGAGGTGTGGCTGTACGGGGGGGCAGGGTTCACCTGTGGGATAGGTTAATGATGGAGGTGTGGCTGTACGGGGGAGCGGGGCTCACCTGTGAGACAGGTTAATGGCAGAGGTGTGGAAGGTCTTGCAGAGAATGATGACTTCCTGCCGCTCGTGGTCACTCAGCTCCAGGCTCTCCAGGAACTTGTAGGCCACTCGCTCCAGCGCCTCCTCTGGCCAGGGCTGGAAGTGCACCCAGGGTGTTAATTATCACACGGTGGAGCTGGGTCAAGCGGCTATCCTTAATATTTCAGTTCTGGTGGATTTGGCGACATCTGTGGTTATTGGTGGTCACAAAAGTCACACTACAAATACCAGGGATCCACTCGAAACTAAGCCATTAGGCTACTACCAGCACATCGACTGCTCATTTCTCTTCGAAGACAATCCAGCTGTAGTGTATTTTGGAGAAAGAAGACTGCCTAGAGACAACCAACAATGCCACCTGACATGGTAATATTGAGTAGCATATCTAACCGAATCTTAAAGATGCTTTGTGGATTTTAGACGCTTGCTATTCCGCATTGGGCACCCAATGTGTGTGGGTCATCGTTTCTGAATACTTGGCAGGATTGTTGCACCCGACACCACCAGTGGAAAACCGCATATGGAGGAGTAATGTCCGAATGCAAACACATTAAATCAATATTTTTACAAATATACAGAGCGGGGAGGGGAGGGGGATTTAGAGCACCTGGGGGAGGGGTCAGGGGGCACAGAGCCTGGGGGGCACACAGCCTGCCGGCGGTGGTGGGGAGGGTCGGGGGGCACAGAGCCTGGGGGGTGGGGGGCACACAGCCTGCTGGCGGTGGTGGGGAGGGTCGGGGGGGCACAGAGCCTGGGGGGTTGGGGGGAGGGTCGGCGGGGGCACAGAGCCTGGGGGGGGGGGGGGGCACACAGCCTGCCGGCGGTGGTGAGGGGGGGCAGACCTGGAACCAGTCGATGGTGCAGCAGTTGATGAGGGAGGGGAACTGGCGCAGGCGGTTGCGGAAGGCGTCGCCGATGGGGCTGAAGGCCACCACGATGTGCAGGTTCTCCCGGCAGCGCGTCACGAAGAAGGCGAAGAGCGCCAGCGGGCTGAGCTCTGCGTCCCGGCTGCCCGCCTGGGCCACGGGCCGCACCGCCTGGGGGGGGCGAAGGGGGGGACAGAACTGAGACTCAGACAGCTTAATTCAGTTTACTCCATATTCCCTATAATAATGGTAATAATAATGCTCAGAATCACTGCAGGGCAACAAAACCTCATGTAATGCAAATGTGTTCTTAACGTACGCATTCAGCCTACAAGGGCGTGTTTTGTTTTTGCTGATTTAGGCAAAACCTACTCATAGGTAGAAAATAACACCCTGTTCCTGTTCAGCTGCACATTTTCTCCAATAATCATCATAAGAGCAGGATACAGAAAACACTGGAATCAAACTGAATTCAAAACATAACTTCTGTAAGGCCCACTACCCATTATAGGCTACTACGGTACAAGTGAGGAAAGAAGGTTGATAGTCCAGTCCAGGGGTTCCCAAACTCGGTCCTGAGGCCCCCTGCTCAACCACAATCGCAAAAATGTCTTTCAGGGTGGTGGAATGAAAAATGATTGGCTGATGGTAAACGGGGCGAAGCTGAACAGTCTGTCGGTGAGGCTCCTGGTTTTACCTCCATGATTTCCTGCTTCTCATCCACAGCAAAGATGTTGGGCACTTCGCCCGTGTTCAGCAAGCTGTCCACATCCTCCAGGAAGGCCTCCTCCTTAATCTGGGCATCTGTGAGCAGGAACACCGTCTGCTCCCCCTTCACACCGGCACTCTTCAGCAAGCGCTGCACAGAGCACAGCACAGTCTCAGCACAGTCTAAGCACGGCACAGTACAGTTACAGTACAGTCACAGCACAGTCACAGCACAGTCTGAGCACAGTGTACTCAGAACAAAGCACAGTTACAGAACAGTACAGTTACAGCAGTCACAGCAAAGTCTGAGCACAGTGCACTCAGAGCAAAGCAGTTACAGCACAGTAGTTGTAGCACAGTCACAGCAAAGCACAGCACAGTCACAGCACAGTCTATGCACAGCACAGTAGTTACAGCACAATCACAGCACAGTCTGAGCACACTGCACTCAGAGCACAGCACAGCACAGTAACAGCACAGTCTGAGCACAGTACACTCAGAGCAAAGCACAGTTACAGCACAGTATAGTTATAGCACAGTCACAGCAAAGCACAGTACAGTTACAGCACAGTCACAGCACAGTCTGAGCACAGTGCACTCAGAGCAAAGCACAGTTACAACACAGCTCCATCATTTATGGAGCACTGTGAGGTCATACAAGAAGTGGTTAAGGTGGGAGACAGTACCTTCAGCACTGTGATGTCATACAGGAAGTGGTAACCTAGGAGACAGTACCTTCAGGTCGTCTCTCCACTCGTTCATGCCGTAGCTCTTGGAGATTTCCGGCTGAAAGATGGTCATCTTGGACATGGAGGTGGCGAGCCGTGTGAGCGACTGTCTCCCGCTGCCCCCCACCCCCACCAGGAGCGCGTTCCCCCCCGGCTGCTTCAGAACACGGCTGATCCGGGACAGGTGCTCCAGAACGTACCTGCAGGGGTGGACAGCGCACCGCTCTGCTTACCAAAAACAAGAGCTCCACCGGCTAATCAGTACTCAATAACAATAATAACTCCACAGGCTAATCAATAACACCACAATCAATAATCAATAAAACTCATTAAAAACCAGGAAGACACTGAAACCCTCCAGAAGCTAGCAGAAGAGAGAAAAGCTAGCGCCCAGGCTCTCAGTTCCATTTCCCACCAGCCTGTGCGGTGCCCTCTGACCTGCTGAAGCCCGAGAGTCACATGACCCCGGCACACAGCGCCATACCGGCCGCAGTGCTCAGTGCCCCCTGTCTGCTGGATGGTGTACTGCGGTCAGTACCTATCACAGCAGATTCACACTGCATTCATCTTCAGAGACATTTTAAAGGCAAATGTCTGACTTTAAGGACATTTCTGGCTACGTTTTGGGCTGCAGGTCAGGACAGCCTGGAGTTTTCCGCATACAGACCTTAAGACTCACAGGCAGCAGTACAGGACGTCAGGCTCCTCAGTTGACAGATGCCATTTTTTATTATTTACCCTGACTTTCCAAAAACAGAGGGATATTTGAATACTTTCCTAGACTTTTCCATAACTTTCCAGGATGTAAATGTTTTCCAGGATTTTCCATGGTTTTCTGTCGGTACCCTGCATGTGGCAGGCCGAGCAGAAGCAGTAAAACCGCTGCCTCTCGCGCACTGTGGTGGCAGAGTGCAGACACGCGCTTACCGGAAGATGACCAGGTTCATGCGGTTCTTGTGGGTCTGGTTGTACTCGTCCAGGCAGAGCTCCACCACCTGGCTGAAGCTGTCCATGGACGGCACCTCAGCGTACAGACGCTCGCTGTCCTCCAGGTCGGGGTTCATGTAGTCCCCAAAAAGCAGGTTCCGCATGTCCTCCTCACACAGCTACCCACAACACACGCACAGGGGCGTGCGCGCACACACACACACAAGTGCGCACACACGCACACACATGCACACACATACACACATGCACACATGTGCGCACACACACACACGCATGCATACACGCACACACACACACACATGCACACAAGTGCGCACGCACACACAGACACAGACACACACGTACACACGCACACACACAAGTGCAGACACATATGCATGCACACGTATGCACACACACACACACATGCACACACACAAGTGTACACACATGCACACAAGTGTGCACACATGAACACGCGCACACACACACAAACAGGTCAGGTGGACAGCAGTTCAAAAGATTTAGATTTATAAAAAGTGGATTCAACAGCAGTGTAAATGTCGTCACAATGACCTACACAACCAAAGTACAGTCAAAGTGTATTAGGTTACAGTGTGTTAGGTTACAGAATGTTAAATCATAGTTTGTCAGGTTAAAGTGTGTCAGGTTAAAGTGTGTTAGGTTATAGTGTGTTGGATTATAGTGTGTTATTTCTTACAGGCCTGTTGTCTTGTTTCAGATAGCTGAACACAGCATCAAAGTTCTCTCGGAAATGTTCCTTCACGATGTCGTTCATCAGCTTGTACAGCCACGCCCGGTCCTTGTCGTCCACCAGGCGGTCGTAGAAGACGCGGAAGACCTCGTGCACAAACAGGTGGATCATGGTGTGCTTGCTCTCCAGCGACTCCTTCTGCAGCAGCAGGCAGCCGCGCACCACCCGCGAGAAATCCCGCAGGTTAAAGGTGTAATGCGACTTAGCAGGGGTGGGCAGCAGGTTCTGCATGGCCTTTTTATACACCTGTAACATACACACCTCACAGTCTTACACACCTATAACACACACCTTACAGTCTTACACACCTCTAACAGACACACCATACAGTCTTACACACCTGTACCAGACACATCTTACAGTCTTACACACCTGTAACAGACACACCCCACAGTCTTACACACCTATAACACACACCTCACAGTCTTACACACCTGTAACAGACACACCTCACAGTCTTACACACCTGTAACAGACACACCTCACAGTCTTACACACCTGTAACAGACACACCCCACATTCTTACACACCTTGCATCAGGGTGACTGATTAAAAAAAGAGACTTACCTCCATCGTTGCCACGACGATCTGGTTGCCCATGGTGAAGTACTCGGGCGGGAAGGCGCTGTTGCGCAGGTAGAAGCTGACGATGTGGGAGAAGATGTGCACCATGGTGCTGTCGCTGAAGGTGTTGATGCTGCAGATGTTGAAATGGCGGAGGAAGCGGGGGGTGACGGCATTGCGGCCGCCGCCAGGGGGGCCCATGGCCGAGATCAGCTGCAGATCCACCAAGGTGATGGTGGACGTGTCCTTCAGGTCATACCTGCAGCACCCAACCAATCACCATCATACTGACAGCAGGGTGTGTGTGTGTGTGTGTGTGTGTGTGTGTCTGCTTGTATGTGTGTGTGTATAGTGTGTATGTGTGTGTGTATAGTGTGTGTGTGTGTGTGTATTTGTATAATGTGTGTGTGTGTGTAGTGTGTGTGTTTTTATAATGTGTGTGTGTGTGTGTAGTGTCTGTAGTGTGTGTGTATACTGTGTGCGTGTATAGTGTGTGTGTGTGTATAGTGTGTGTGTGTGTTTGTATAATGTGTGTGTGTGTGTGTGTGTGTGTAGTGTCTGTAGTGTGTGGTAACTGTGTGGTGTTGTGTGTGTGTGTGTGCTGTAGTGTGTGGTGTATAGTGTGTGTGTTTGTATATGAGTGTGTGTGTGTGTGTGTGTGTGTGTGTGTATAGTGTGTGTGTGTGTTTGTATAATGTGTGTGTGTGTGTGTGTGTGTGTAGTGTCTGTAGTGTGTGTGTATACTGTGTGCGTGTATAGTGTGTGTGTGTGTGCGTGTGTATGTGTGTGTATAGTGTGTGTGTGTTTGTATAATGAGTGTGTGTGTGTGTGTGTGTGTGTGTATAGTGTGTGTGTGTTTGTATAATGAGTGTGTGTGCTCCTCACCAGTTGCCGTGGTCAAAGTACTGTCGTAGCAACTCCACAGGAGGCTGAGCTCCAAACTGCTCCAGCGCCGGCTGTCATGTCCAAAATCAATTCTGTCCCACAACGACATACACTTCTCCCCAGGGCGGCCCAAAACACAGCCTTGCCTCTTATCCAGAGGGACATGAGAGTTCTGGAACACAGCGAGGAGACAGAGAGAGAGGAGTGGAGAGGGGGAGAGACAGGTGGGACCTGTGGCTCTGGTTAGTGCTGGCGTAGGTGGGACAGAGAGGCCCTTACCTGGCTCTGGTTAGTGCTGGTGTAGGTGAGACAGAGAGGCCCTTACCTGGCTCTGGTTAGCACTGGTGTAGGTGAGACAGAGAGGCCCTTACCTGGCTCTGGTTAGCGCTGGTGTAGGTGAGACAGAGAGGCCCTTACCAGGCTCTGGTTAGCGCTGGTGTAGGTGCTACAGAAAGGCCCTTACCTGGCTCTGGTTAGCGCTGGTGTAGGTGCTACAGAGAGGCCCTTACCTGGCTCTGGTTAGCACTGGTGTAGGTGAGACAGAGAGGCCCTTACCTGGCTCTGGTTTGCGCTGGTGTAGGTGCTACAGAAAGGCCCTTACCTGGCTCTGGTTTGCGCTGGTGTAGGTGCTACAGAAAGGCCCTTACCTGGCTCTGGGTAGTGCTGGTGTAGGTGCTATAGGGAGACCCTTACCTGGCTCTGGTTAGTGCTGGTGTAGGTGCTATAGAGAGACCCTTACCTGGCTCTGGTTAGCACTGGTGCGAGCAGAGAAGTTGATGAAAAAGGGAAGGTAGCGGTCCTTGTCCAGGTTGTTCATGAGTTTCTCTTTGACGTACACAGACTTCCCTGTGCCTGTGGGGCCCACGAAGAGCAGCGGCCTTCAAATGAACCAATCAGAGACAACATCACAATCACAGCATTACAACAGCCAATCAGAGGCAACATCACACTCACTGCGTCACTGGAACCAATCAACATCACAACATCACAACCATGAGGTGCCAAAGGAACCAATGAGAGAATGGACACAGACTGGATAGGGGCTATCTAAGGAACAGTTGGACTGCAGCTTTGCCCCAGGGTAGGGTTGGGTAGGGTAGGGTGGGGCAGGGTGGGGCGGGGTGGGGCGCAGGCGGCGGCCAGCTTACGTTCCATACTGGATGCACAGGTCCATCAGGTAGGTGTAGCGCACGGTGTCGATGGTGGGGACGATGATGTCCTGCACCTTGGTGTTCTTGTCTCCCAGGTTGATGTTCTTGATCGCCTCGTTCCAGGGAACCCAACGACCTCGCCCTTTAAACTGAAACAGGCACACAGATTCAGCTGTCTGGAGTCGGACACGTGTGCTGGAACGCACACACACACGTGTGACACAGCATCACACTG
This sequence comes from Anguilla rostrata, assembly GCF_018555375.3. NCBI lineage: Eukaryota > Metazoa > Chordata > Actinopteri > Anguilliformes > Anguillidae > Anguilla > Anguilla rostrata. The sequence goes on along the minus strand of NC_057943.1, from coordinate 356,903 downwards.
AACCTCAGAGTAGCACACACATGCACACACACACGTACACACGCAAACACACGCACACACACGCACACACGTGTGACACAGCATCACACTGAACCTCAAAGAGTAGTGCACAAACACACACACCCACACACACACGTACGTACGTACACACAAACACATGTACACACACACGCACATGCACACGCACACACGTGTGTGACACAGCATCACACTGTACCTCAAAGGAGTAGTGCACAAACACACAGTGTACCTCAAAGGAGTAGTCATACACCAGGCCCTTCTCCTCAAAGGGACACTCCCATTTCTCCACCTCCTCAGGAATAGGGTGCTCCTCCATCTTCCCAGAGAGGATTTCCCTCAGGAACTCATCGAACTTCTCTCTACTGTCTGTGTCACAGCTGCCCCCCACAGACCACACCAGAGAAAAGGCGAAAGCCCCCTGCAGCGGGGAGGGGGGAGGAGTTACAGACCCTCACAGACCCCGCGGCCCCAAAACCTCCTCCCAACTGAGAGAAGGACAACATAGGCAGCTTTTTAGTGTCAAAATCTGTCAACCGCAGAACCTGTCATTACACCCAACACACAGATCTGCTGGTCAGTGCTGTGGTGAGATCTGCTGGTCAGTGCAGTGGTGAGATCTGCTGGTCAGTGCATTGGTGAGATCTGCTGGTCAGTGCAGTGGTGAGATCTGCTGGTCAGTACTGTGGTGAGATCTGCTGGTCAGTGCTGTGGTGAGATCTGCTGGTCAGTGCTGTGGTGAGACCTGCTGAACAGGGTTTTGATGGAAAGGCTATGTAGGTGCCTATCTCACTGTGTTACCCCACACCCCAAAGCTGGAGACCCACCATGATCCACATGCGGATGTTCTTGTGGGCGGAGTCTTGCTTGAGAGGTTCTGTCAGCAGCATCTGAAAGAGGCGTGTCAGGGACACCACGGTGTTGCTGTTGTTTGTGGTCACCACTTCCTGTAGGGGGGAGGCACAGGGGTGAGTACAGGGGTGAGTTTAGGACTGAGTATAGGGGTGAGTTTAGGACTGAGTATAGGACTGAGTATAGGGGTGAGTTTAGGACTGAGTATAGGGGTGAGTTTAGGACTGAGTATAGGACTGAGTATAGGGGTGAGTTTAGGACTGAGTATAGGGGATACTCTAAGGGCGAGTATAGGGGTTACTCTCAGGGTGAGTACAGGGATGAGTATAGGAGGGGTGACTCTCAAAAGAAACCCCTAGGGGCGAGACCCACCCTGCAGTGTTTCCGTAGCATCCTGAGTGACGGGGGGAGCAGCCAATAGAAAAGCTGTGTGAGGAGGGCGGAGTTGTTTGGGGCCTGCAGCAGCTCAGGCAGAGTGTTGAGCCAGGAGGTGAGGAGGGGCTCCCAGCCCAGCTGAGACGGCTCCATGTAAATCATCCCACAGCGGCTCACTGTGGCGGGCTGGACAGGCACAAGCAACCAATCACACGATCAATATACACAACCCAACCAATCACACGACCAATATACACCAACCAACCAATCACACGACCAATATACACCAACCAACCAATCACACAATCAATATACACCAAGCAACCAATCACACAATCAATATACACCAAGCAACCAATCAGACAATCAATATACACCAACCAACCAATCACACAATCAATATACACCAAGCAACCAATCACACAATCAATCACACAACCAATCAATACACCAACCAACCAATCACACAATCAATACACCAGTCAATCACACAACCAACCAAGTGCAGGTGAGGGTGTGGTCAGACAGGTGTGCACTGCAGTTGAGGGCGTGGTCAGACAGGTGTGCACTGCAGGTGAGGGTGTGGTCAGACAGGTGTGCACTACAGAGGTGCGTTCAAGTTCAGCGAACAGAGGCGAATGTTCGTGGCGAACATGATTTCTTTGAACAGTTCAATTTGAACAGCTTTTTACGAACATTCCAAATTGTTTGCATTAAACATTTCAGACATGGCGACGAGAGCGTTTGTACTCACAGCCGCTTCTGTGATCATCAATGATTAAAAAAAAACAATAGCCAGCTAGCGAACAATAATAACATTGGCTAGCATTAGCAATAACATTATTGAAAAAACTGATCACACTGTGGCATCTTCAATTGAAATATCCATCTGGGAACATTTCCCTCAGTCCAGCGTCCATTTTTGTTCGCCGCAAAATACCTTTTCAGACCGTTCGCTTATGTTTGCAAACGTTCGCGGTGAACACAAAGCTAACGAAAAAAAGTTTGAAATAGTTTGCATACGTTTGCAAATGTTCGCCTTATTCGCTGAACTTGAACGCACCTCTGGTGAGGGCGTGGTCAGACAGGTGTGCACTGTAGTTGAGGGCGTGGTCAGACAGGTGTGCACTGCAGGTGAGGGTGTGGTCAGACAGGTGTGGTCTCCACACGTACAGAGGCCTGGGACAGGTCCATGGCTTCAAAGATCAGACTCATCTGATTGGACATCTGGATGATTTCTCCACTCATCAAGCACAGCTGTCAGGGAAACAATAAAATTCACAGATTCATATTCACACATTCACAAGCACAGCAGTCAGAAACAGTAACATTTACACGTTCATATTCACACATTCACAGCCGTGAGGACGGGGCCGGGACTCCTGCCTTTTTGTTGTCGTCCAGCACTGTGTTCATGCTCTCAATCCACAACGTGTCGATGGGTCCGTCAAACACCACCCACTTCCTGTCCGGCGTTTCGGAAGAAGCAAACTCCCGAAACATGTTGGCCACGATTCCGTCAGCCCACTGCGAGAGAACAGAGGGCGGGGTCAGAGAAGGCGGGGTCACATTCTGGGCTAATCACAAGGCTGTTTTGATCAGCTGCAGTAGCTCCTCCCAGTGCTGTCCCAGAAGCCCCTGCGCTGGCAGCTGTCAGCACAGACACACCCCTACCTCAGAGGCCCCGCCCAAGACACGCCCGATCGGCTCCACACTGAGCAGAAAAGGGGGAGGGGGGTCAGAGTAAACGCAGCGTCCCTCACCTCGTGGGAAACGGGGTCAAACTGGCCGAACAGCTGGCCCATGGTGATGGATTTGGGGTTGACGGTACGGAACAGGACTTTCTCCTCCTCGTTGAACCCTTTCTCGTTCATCAGCGTGAGCGTGTCCGCCAGGACGTGCAGCACTTTGGTCTTTCCCGCAAAAGGCTCTCCCACCAACATAAACCTGCCCGCACACACACACACACACCCGCACACCGCACACACACACACACACACACACACACACACACACACACACACACACACACACACACACACCCGCACACACACACACACACACGCACACACGCACACACACACACACACACACACACACACACACACACACACACCACACACCACACACACCAGCACACACCAGCACACACACACCACCACGCACACACACACACCACAGACACACCAGACACACACCCGCAACACACACACACACACACCAGACAACCACACACACACCACCAGCACCACACACACAACACACACACACACAAGCACCACACACACACCAGCACACACACACACACACACACACACACACAGACAATGTGCTAAAAGTACACATATGGGGCTAACTCTACAGGCACATGTTCATGTATGGAGCTGATTAGGATTGGTCTGTCGGTTGGTAATTAACATGTTAACGTGCATGTCTCTGGATCTGGGCACTCACCCGTGTCGCACGATCATCATCTCGTACGTCTGAATCATCTTTTCCACAAAGACCTGCGTTGGCTGCACATTGTGGTTCTGACAGCATTCACTGGCACATTGCAGGAAGAGCTGCGATTAGCAACACAGAACAGGAGAAAGTGATTGAACGGGAGAAAGAGTGAACAGGAGAAAGAGCGAACAGGAGAAAGAGAGTGAACAGGAGAAGGAGGGTGAACAGGAGAAAGAGAGTGAACAGGAGAAGGAGGGTGAACAGGAGAAAGAGAGTGAACAGAGAAAGTGAACAGGAGGAGAGTGAACAGGAGAGAGTGAACAGGAGAAAGAGAGTGAACACTGAACAGGAGAAGGAGAGTGAACAGGAGAAAGAGAGTCAACAGGAGAAGGAGGGTGAACAGAGAAAGAGTGAACAGGAGAAAGAGAGTGAACAGGAGAAGGAGGGTGAGCAGGAGAAAGAGAGTGAACAGGAGAAAGAGTGAAGAGGAGAAACAGCGAACGGGAGAAGAAAAGAGGAGACAGTGAGCTTCCTGTTTAAGCAGGGTTAACCGGGCTGTGCTCTGGGGAAACTCACTGACCTGGTAGTCTGCCACAGGCAGGGAGATCCCGGGGAACAGGTCACTGGTGATCCCATTAAACAGCGGGATGTCATGAGACAGGAACTTGGGCTCGTTTACGTCCTTAATTGAGCGAAGTAGCTAAAGGTACAGATAAGTAAAAAGAAAGTCACTTCAATAAACTACATAAATATATATACATATAAATATGAGGCATTTCATTTAAAGCTCTTACAAGGATATCTTCATTCTCATCTGGGAACTTTAGTTTAAGGTTTCCGGCAGCCACCAGGACAGCTTTGACAGCGCGCATGCCGTAATCGTAGTGGAACTGGGAGGACAGCTGCTCAGAGCACAGTCTGTAGGTCATCACGATCTTCACCGACAGCGGCTTGGCATTGAGGAACCCGTAGGAGTACAGCGAGATCTCTGCTATCAGCGCGTAGTTAGGGACCATCATGGCCACCGTCCTGAACAACACCTGCAACACGACAGCAACCAATCACAGGACTGCGGCGCAGGACAGCAACCAATCACAAGACTGCTGCAACAGAACAGGGACCAATCACAGGACTTTCAGGCTGATTGGAGGACAGGAGGGGAGGAGAGGAGAACAGGAGGAGAAGAGGAGAGGAGAACAGGAGGAGAGGAGGAGAGGAGAAGAGGAGGGACCTTCAGGTTGTCGGGCAGCTCAGAGCGGCCAGCGTATCCTGGGTTCATGGTGATGGCCACGAAGCAGTTGGGGTTGAGGCGAAGCTCGGTGCCCTCGAAGTCGAAGCTCTCCATCTTCATCTCGATGGCCCGCTGAATGCAGAGGATCTGCTGCGCCACCACCGACAGCACCTCCAGCTCGATGCGGTTAAACTCGTCAAAACATGCCCAGGCCCCCGATGACGCCAGGCCTTTAAAAAACTGCCAGAACAAACCAACCAATCAGCCGCCTTCATTTGGCAAACTGACTAATCACAAAAACGTTTACAGAATCTGCTCATTTTTGTCATAACAGGAACTCTTCTGGAAACAGCATCAACATCTGTACACGATGCATCCTTCAGTGGTACAGCGAATGGGTGTTACTGTGTACAGGTGTACAGGGTGTGGGTGCTACTGTCTGCAGGTGTACAGGGTGTGGGTATGACTGTGTACAGGTGTACAGGGTGTTGTGTGACTGTGTACAGGTGTACACGGTGTGGGTGTTACTGTGTACAGGTGTACAGGGTGTAGGTGTGACTGTGTACAGGTGTACAAGGTGTGGGTGTGACTGTACAGGTGTACAGGGTGTGGATATGACTGTGTACAGGTGTACATGGTGTGGGTGTGACTGTGTACAGGTGTACGAGTGTACAGGGTGTTGGTGTGACTGTGTACAGGTGTACAGGGTGTTGGTGTGACTGTGTGCAGGTGTACGGGGTGTTGTGTGACTGTGTACAGGTGTACACGGTGTGGGTGTGACTGTGTACAGGTGTACACGGTGTGGGTGTTACTGTGTACAGGTGTACAGGGTGTAGGTGTGACTGTGTACAGGTATACAGGGTGTAGGTGTGACTGTGTACAGGTGTACAGTTGTACAGGTGTACTGGTGCACAGGTGTTTAGGCGTACAGGTGTGCGAGATGCGTACCTTTCCCATGGCGAGGTAATCCAGGCCGTCGGAGCAGTTGAACACCACGCACTGCACAGCCAGTGCTTTGGCCAGGTCTTTGGTGGTCTCAGTCTTGCCCGTACCTGCGGGTCCCTCCGGGGCCCCGCCCAGACTCAGGTAAAAGGCTCCAATCTGTAAGGGGACGGGGAGGGAGGAGTCAGCGCTGAGGCTGCGCGGCATCACGGCTCGCCGTGTTCCAGCTGCGCTTCTCGGGGCTTTACCAGCGTGCGGTAGCATCTGTCAGTCAGCGGGGTGATGACCAGCCGCGGGCAGTTGCCCAGGTACTCGTAGGCGTATTTGACGTCACAGTTGATGATGCGGACGCGCACGTTCTCGTTGTCCCAATAGTAGCGTAGCTGAGCCAGCCACTGGAAGTCTGTCTCATGGGACACGCCTGACAGGAGGAGGATGAAACAGCTGAGAGGTGAGAACACTAACCCACACACAGAGGATCACACCATATGACTGTATGACCATAGAGCTGAGAGCACTAACCCACACGATCCACATGATGTTGCTGGTACTAACCACACACAGGTACACATGACTGTATGACCATAGAGTACTGAGACGAGCTGTAGACACTGAACTAACCCACACACAGAGGTCACACCATATGACTGTATGACCATAGAGCTGAGAGCACTAACCCACACACAGAGGATCACGCCGTATGACTGTATGACCATAGAGTTGAGAGCACTAACCCACACACAGAGGATCACACCATATGACTGTATGACCATAGAGCTGAGAGAACTAACCCACACACCGAGGGTCACACCGTATGACTGTATGACCATAGAGCTGAGAGTACTAACCCACACACAGAGGGTCACACCATATGACTGTATGACCATAGAGCTGAGAGTACTAACCCACACACAGAGGGTCACACCGTATGACTGTATGACCATAGAGCTGAGAGCACTAACCCACACACTGAGGGTCACACCATATGACTGTATGACCATAGAGCTGAGAGGTTACACCACTAAGCCCTAAGCACACCAAGGGCCACACAATGATGCAGGATCTTTACGATTACGTTTTAAGGTACCTTTCTCAATCATCTCCATGACAACATCTCTGGCATGCACATCGATGGTGACCAGAGCACCCAGGGTGGTACGCGTCTGTTTGGGCAGCTTCCCTCTCACCAGCTCCACAATATCATTCAGCTGCTCCTGCAGCTGCTGGTAGTACAGCGTCAGACCCTGTAGAGAAGCAGGATCAGTGTTACAGCGTCAGACCCTGCAGAGAAGCAGGATCAGTGTTACAGTTTCAGACCCTGTGGAGAAGCAGGATCAGTGTTACAGCGTCAGACCCTGCAGAGAAGCAGGATCAGTGTTACAGCGTCAGACCCTGTAGAGAGAAGCAGGATCAGTGTTACAGCTTTAGACCCTGTAGAGCAGCAGCAGGATCAGTGTTACAGCGTCAGACCCTGCAGAGAAGCAGGATCAGTGTTACAGCGTCAGACTCTGTCGAGCAGCAGCAGGATCAGTGTTACAGCGTCAGACCCTGTGGAGAAGCAGGATCAGAGTTACAGCATCAGACCCTGTAGAGAAGCAGGATCAGTGTTACAGCGTCAGACCCTGTAGAGCAGCAGCAGGATCAGTGTTACAGCTTTAGACCCTGTAGAGCAGCAGCAGGATCAGCGTTACAGTTTCAGACCCTGTAGAGAGAAGCAGGATCAGTGTTACAGCTTCAGACCCTGCACAGAGAAGCAGGATCAGTGTTACAGCTTCAGACCCTTCAGAGAAGCAGGATCAGTGCTACAGCGTCAGACCCTGTGGAGCAGCAGCAGGATCAGTGTTACAGCGTCAGACCCTGTGGAGAAGCAGGATCAGTGTTACAGCGTCAGACCCTGTGGAGCAGCAGCAGGATCAGTGTTACTGCTTCAGACCCTGTAGAGAGCAGCTACTCTGTGGAATCCACAGTCATCTTCACCAAATACACAAAATGGACATGTTGAGATATTATGAAATGTATTAGTAAATGAAACACATTTCTATGATTTTAATATTTTACATTTATTTAGCAGATGCTTTTATCCAAAGCGACGTACAAAAGTGCTTATCAAGGTCATTGGAACAACTACAAAACACAGGTCCGATAAGGTACAATACTCATTTTGTACAGTTAATCATAGCCTTTACAATATTTTGATATATATTGTATTCTACCAATTTAAAAAACGTAAATAACTATTAAATGTACGTTATTAAAATGAAACCCATTTTCAGCACATACTGCCTGCTAATGAAAAGCCCACCTCAGGCCCACTGCCTATGGCCTCGTGCACCTCCAGGGTCCAGAACATCTGCGACGTGCACAGGACCACCTGACCGGGCCACTCCCGGACCCAGGCGCTCCGCGCACTCTCTGGGTAGGCCTGCAGCAAGAGAGCATGCGTCACCAACACAACGCCCCCATTTATATAGCGCCTTTACCCCAAGCGACACAGTAACACAATTACACAACACATTCATATTTATATAACCCCTCACAGGAAGAACTCTAAGGGCACAGGCACATGGTGTGTCAAAGAGGACAAGTACAGGTGTGGGGCGTGTCTGAGAGGACAGGTGCAGGGCATGTCTGAGAGGACAGGTGCAGATGCAGGGTGTGTCTGGGAGGACAGGTGCAGGTGCAGGGCGTGTCTGAGAGGGCAGGTGCAGGGTGTGTCTGAGAGGACAGGTACAGGTGCAGGGCATGTCTGAGAGGAAAGGTGTAGGGCGTGACTGAGAGGACAGGTGCAGGGCGTGTCTGAGAGGACAGGTGCAGGTGCAGGGCGTGTCTGAGAGGACAGGTGCAGGGCATGTCTGAGAGGACAGGTGCAGGGCATGTCTGAGAGGACAGGTGCAGGGCGTGTCTGGGAGGACAGGTGCTGGGCGTGTCTGGGAGGACAGGTGCTGGGCGTGTCTGAGAGGACAGGTGCTGGGCGTGTCTGAGAGGACAGGTGCTGGGCGTGTCTGGGAGGACAGGTGCTGGGCGTGTCTGAGAGGACAGGTGCAGGGCGTGTCTGAGAGGACAGGTGCAGGGTGTGTCTGAGAGGACAGGTGCAGGGCGCTCACCTCTTTGGAACGCCTGACCTCATCCCGTACGCTGCGCAGCATGATGTCCTCCACCTGCACCAGCCACTTCTCCACCGCGCCGCGAGCGTCAGAGGTGGAGATGCGCTCCAGCAGCTCCACCCGCTCGCCCTCGCTGCTGTACATGGCCTGGATGTCCAGGTTGGGCAGGAAGTCCAGCTTGGCGATGCCCTCAAAGCACTTCTTCAGGTGAGGCTGCACACGCAGGGGGTCCTTGGTCTCAGACAGAATCTCCAGCATCTCGTCGTTCGACAGGAAGAAGAACCTGCGTCCGAAGGAACCGGAAATGCAAATTAAAAAATAATTCTAAATGAAATGCTGCAGCAGTGTGTGTGAAGCTGTACGGTATATGGACTTCAGCACTGAGTATTCAGGCAGGGAGTGCACACCGTGGGAAGAACAGTCTTTTCTTCTCCAGGTAAGCGTTCAGCCCTTTCATGATTTTATCCAGAAGCTCGTTGGAATCCTGCAGTTTCTCCAGCAAGCCGGGCAGCGATGTCGCTGGCAGAATCTGCAATCACAGCACAGACGTCAGCTGCCACACATGCAGCGGGCTGCACAGGGGTCACGCGAGGATTGTGGCTCCTGAACATGGCACTATATGTAAAATTCACCATGCTAATTTAAATGCACAGTATGTTAATAACATACTGGGTACTACAGACTCTAACACAGTGCCCTGACACAGACTCTAACACAGTGTCCTGACTCCTGACACAGACTCTAACACAGTGCCCTGACACAGACTCTAACATAGTGTCCTGACCAGACAGGACGCTGTCTTAACGCAGTGCTCTGACTCCTCACAGACTCTAACACAGTGTCCTGACTCCTGACACAGACTCTAACACAGTGCCCTGACACAGACTCTAACATAGTGTCCTGACCCAGCACAGGGAGCGCACCTTGGGGTCTTTAACGCAGTGCTTCATGACCTCCCTCCAGTGTGCGCTGACGGTCTGGAACAGACGCCCCTCCTCAGGCATCTGCTGCATGATGTCCTCAGAGGAGAAGATGGGCTCCAGGTACAGCCACTGCGCCTGCACCTTCAGCCACTCGTCTATGGTGTCCTGGATCCGAATCAGCCTCTCCTCCCACACCTGCAGCCCACACACCACACCAGGGTAGGGTGAGGTTAGGGGTGGGGTTGTGGAGTGGGGTTGTGGGGTAAGGGGTTGGGGTTATGGGTAGTGTTGTACGGCATGGTGGAGTTAGGGGTGGGGCTGTGGGTGGTGCTGCAGGAAAGGGTAGGGTTAGGGGTGGGGTTTTGGGGTTGGGGTGGGGAAGTGGAGTAGGGTGGGGTTGTAGGTAGTGTTGTAGGGCAGGGTGGGGTTAGGGGTGGGGTTGTGGAGTGGCATTGTGGGGTAAGGGGTGGGAGCTGTGGGTGGTGCTGAGGGTAGGTTAGGATTAGGGGTGGGGTTTTGGGGCTGGGGTGGGGTTGTGGAGTAGGGTGGGGTTAGGGGTGGGGTTGAGGGTGGTGTTGTAGGGCAGGGTGGGGTAGGGTGGGGGTTGTGGGTGCTGTTGTTGGGCAGGGTGGGGTTAGGGGTGGGGGTTGTGGGGCAGGGTGGGGTTGTGGGTGGTGTAAGGTCAGCGTACCCTGATCTGTGCCTCGAAGGGTTTGATGAAAGGAGAGCCACGCATGGTCTGAGTTTTTACGATCTGGTCATCCAGCATGGTCTGGATCTCATCCACGGAGGTGAGGATGGACACGCCCGACTCCCGGTAGGGGTGATGGCTGAAGGCCACAGTGTCCCACATCTCCACCATCGTCTGCATGGCCTTTTCCAGAGAGAACTCCTGCAGGACGGGCAGGGGGCACATCACAGTGTAAACGGCCATCACACATGACGCTAAGCAGGGCTTTGCACACAGTTCATTTATCTGTGAAACTATGCCATCAACAATGTCATAATGAAGAGGGGTGGGTTTTAAGCAGGGTGGTCAGTAGGGTGTGTAGGGTGACCCCACCTTGCTGGCGGCAACGCTGATGACCTCAAACTGCTCCAGGTAAGCGGAGAGGTTCTGTTTGAGCAGCTTGCGTAGGGTAGTGCCCGAGTCGGGCGTCAGGTCGTAGCCCACGATGCTGGACATCTCCGTCCAGTGCCTGGCCCGTATCCCAGGGTTACACAGGGTACACACCATGGGAACGTTTTCCTGGAGATACAACACTGGGTCTCAGAAACATCGTAATGCTACTCGTACCTTACTGAACCCGTGTTCAGCAGTTGTCTACGACCATGAAATGCACTTTTTTTGTACGTCGCTTTGGATAAAAGCGTCTGCCAAATTAATGTAATGTAGTGCCGTCTACTACTATTCCTGTGTAAAGTGTCTGCAGTGTTCACACACATGCAGTAACCATGCGGTTTGAGCAGAGCCATTCCGTGATTCTGCTGCACCTTGAAGTCCTTGACTTGCTCCATGACTCCGGTGCACATGAGGACAGACGGGCCGTCCTCCACCGTCCCTGGGGGTCGCCGAGCTTCCTGCTCCGCCTTTTTCTGCTTCTGCCGGAAGAACTTGAGCATCTTGTACACCTCCCTGAAGAACTCATCCACCTCCACCTCCATGCTCTCTCCGTTCAGATCCTGGAATGACCCATCCATCCACCTGCACACCAAGGCAGAGGCAACTCTGTCTAGAATTCCATTGCTGAGTCTTGGTTCATATTTGATCTGCAATTAATAGTTTGACTGTTCTATCTGAGTTTTATGAGCTGGGCATGTTATGACCTGGTCTAGCGTCAGACCATGACTGGGTGAATGATAAAGGAAATGAGTGGGGAATGGGTAAGGGAAACGTACTGCACACCGACCAGTAACTCTGATCCTCATCTGCCTATGTGCTGTGGTATGATGCTACTGTGGTGCTGTGGTATGATGGTACTGTGGTGCTGTGGTATGATGGTACTGTGGTGGTGTGGTATGATGGTGCTGTGGCATGATGGTACTGTGGTGGTGTGGTATGATGGTGCTGTGGTGCTGTGGTATGATGGTGCTGTGGTGGTGTGGTATGATGGTGCTGTGCATGATGATGCTGTGGTATGATGGTGCTGTGGTATGTAAATGTAAATGGACTGCATTTATATAGCGCTTTTATCCAAAGTGCTTTACAATTGATGCCTCTCATTCACCAGAGCATTTAGGGGTTAGGTGTTTTGCTCAGGGACACTTCGACACACCCAGGGTGGGGCTCGAACCGGCAACCCTCCGACTGCCAGACAACCGCTCTAACCTCCTGAGCTATGATGGTGCTGTGGTGCTGTGGCATGATGGTACTGTGGTATGATGGTGCTGTGGTGCTGTGGTATGATGGTACTGTGGTATGATGGTGCTGTGGTGCTGTGGTATGATGGTACTGTGGTATGATGGTGCTGTGGTGCTGTGGTATGATGGTACTGTGGTATGATGGTGCTGGTGCTGTGGTATGATGGTACGGTATGATGGTACTGTGGTAGATGGTGCTGGGGTGTGGTATGATGGTACTGTGGTATGATGGTGCTGTGGTGCTGGGGTATGATGGTACTGTGGTATGATGGTGCTGTGGTGCTGTGGTATGATGGTACTGTGGTATGATGGTGCTGTGGTGCTGTGGTATGATGGTACTGTGGTATGATGGTGCTGTGGTAAGATGGTACTGTGGTATGATGGTGCTGTGGCATGATGGTGCTGTGGTGGTGTGGTGGTGCAGGGGTATGATGGTACTGTGGTGGTGTGGTATGATGGTGCTGGGGTATGATGGTGCTGTGGTGGTGTGGTATGATGGTGCTGGGGTATGATGGTACTGCGGTATGACAGTGCTGTAGTATGATGGTGCTGTGGTATGATGGTGCAGTGGTGCTGTGGTATGATCGTGCTGTGGTATGATGGTACTGCGGTATGATGGTGCTGTAGAATGATGGTACTGTGGTATGATGGTACTGTGGTGGTGTGGTATGATGGTGCTGTGGTGCTGTGATATGATGGTAATGTGGTGGTGTGGTATGATGGTGCTGGGGTATGATGGTACTGTGGTGGTGTGGTGGTGTGGTATGATGGTGCTGTGGTATGATGGTGCTGGGGTATGATGGTACTGTGGTGGTGTGGTGGTGTGGTATGATGGTACTGCGGTGCTGTGGTATGATGGTGCTGTGGCATGATGGTACTGTGGTGGTGTGGTATGATGGTGCTGTGGTATGATGGTACTGTGGTGGTGTGGTATGATGGTGCTGTGGCATGATGGTACTGTGGTGGTGTGGTATGATGGTGCTGTGCATGATGATGCTGGGGTATGATGGGACTGTGGTGGTGTGGTATGATGGGACTGTGGTGGTGTGGTATGATGGTGCTGTGGTACTGTGGTATGATGGTGCTGTGGTACTGTGGTATGATGGTGCTGTGGTATGATGGGACTGTGGTGGTGTGGTATGATGGTGCTGTGGTGCTGTGGCATGATGGTGCTGTGGTACTGTGGTATGATGGTGCTGTGGTATGATGGTGCTGTGGTGCTGTGGTATGATGGTGCTGTGGTATGATGGTGCTGTGGTATGATGGTACTGTGGTGGTGTGGTATGATGGTGCTGTGGTGCTGTGGTATGATGGTACTGTGGTATGATGGTACTGTGGTATGACGGTGCTGTGGTGGTGTGGTGGTGTGGTATGATGGTGCTGTGGTATGATGGTACTGCAATATGATGGTGCTGGGGTATGATGGTACTGTGGTGGTGTGGTGGTGTGGTATGATGGTGCTGTGGTATGATGGTACTGTGGTGGTGTGGTATGATGGTGCTGTGGTGCTGTGGTATGATGGTACTGTGGTGGTGTGGTGGTGTGGTATGATGGTACTGTGGTGGTGTGGTGGTGTGGTATGATGGTGCTGTGGTATGATGGTACTGTGGTGGTGTGGTATGATGGTGCTGTGGTGCTGTGGTATGATGGTACTGTGGTGGTGTGGTGGTGTGGTGGTGTGGTATGATGGTGCTGTGGTATGATGGTACTGTGGTGGTGTGGTGGTGTGGATGATGGTGCTGTGGCATGATGGTACGTGGTGGTGTGGTATGATGGTGCTGTGGTGCTGTGGTATGATGGTACTGTGGTGCTGTGGTATGATGGTGCTGTGCATGATGATGCTGGAGTATGATGGGACTGTGGTGGTGTGGTATGATGGTACTGTGGTGCTGTGGTATGATGGTGCTGTAGCATGATGGTACTGTGGTATAATGGTACTGTAGTGGTGTGGTATTATGGTACTGTAGTGGTGTGGTATGATGGTATTGTGTTATGAGTAAATGCATGAAGTCCTCTGACTGCAGGTGTAGTACCCCTGTCCCTCACCTCTTTTCTGTTTTCTGCCATTTGAGGATCAGCCCAAACAGCTTGTGGTAGGGCTCCATGCTCTCCTTGATGGTCTCCAGTGCGGGGTAGGCGGTCAGATCCCACTCGTAAAGAGTCTCTTCCTTGTTGATGAAGGCGATGGCGTCCTCTGCTTCCTGGAGCCGCTTCTGGACTGCTTTCACATCAGCTACATACTGCAGGCCAACACAGAACTTTAGACCTGCTCAGCGTTTACTGAACATCCAACACAGAACTTTAGACCTGCTCAGCGTTTACTGAACATCCAACACAGAACTTTACACCCGCTTACTAAGGACATGCTGTGTGTATGAGTGTAGGGTGTTGTGAGGACATGCTGTGTGTATGAGTCTGGTGTGTGTTGTGAGGACATGCTGTGTGTATGAGGCCGGTGTGTGTTGTGAGGACATGCTGTGTGTATGACTGTATTGTGTGTTGTGAGGACATGCTGTGTGTATGAGTCTGCTGTGTGGAGTGGAATATGTCCCAGTACCTGCTGCATCATTTCCAGCTCACAGCACTCTGCAAACTCCTCCAGTCTGTTACCCAGCTTCTCCAGCTCCAGAACCAGCCTCTCCCTGCGGACCAGAAGCTCTTCCTCCCCTTTACGCTTCGCGCTTAATAAAACCTGCAGGGGGCGACATAACACCATGCTCCTGCCACCTTATCACACACACGACTTCACTATCCTTTACTCCATAGACACACAGTCATTTTGCATCACCCCATACACACAACATGCTTCTGAACACAGTGGGCCCTGTCAGGGTAAGGACTGAACGCTGTGTTACCACACCTCATCACCAAGGTCAAAGACAGGCAGCATGTTCCTGGGCCACAAAAGCACAGTGGAGTTCAGCTCCAGATCTTCAGGCTCAAACAGGTGAAGATCCAGCAAGATGTTCAGCCGACGGTGTGTCTCCTAGCAAAGGCAAGAGCGACACATTAGCACACACCTGTGCGTCTCACACACACACGCGCACGCGCAACACACACCTGTGCGTCTCACACACATACGCGCACGCGCAACACACACCTGTGCATCTCACACACATACGCGCATGTGCAACACACACCTGTGCGTCTCACACACACACGCGCACACGCAACACACACCTGTGCGTCTCACACACACACGCGCACGCGCAACACACACCTGTGCGTCTCACACACATACGCGCACGCGCAACACACACCTGTGCATCACACACACACATCAGTCACAGACCTGTGCATCACATACACTGCACACAATCACCTGCTTATCCAACACACACACACACATATTCACATCTCCAGTATTATGTAACAGTGTGACAGTGCATACAGACATACAGCACCAACCCAAACACAAATGCATGAATTCATGTGTGCTACAAATGCCACGGGGGACCCAAGAGTGTGCTGTGTGTGGTAGCACAGCCTGTTTGTAGCACATGATGCTGGGAGGGGTAATTGTGGTTTGGGGCACTCCTCACCATTATTTTGACGTATAGCTCCTCCATGCCCTTGGTCCTGGAGTGGCTTATGAACGCTGCCAGTGCAGTCATCTCCTCTGTCGTCTCTGGAACCTTCAGAACCTTATCCCGCATAACCTCAAATTCTCTACACAACCTACAAACACAGTAAAAGGGTATTCTCCCAACTACAAACACAACAGGTGCAGCATGGCTGGTGTAGTAGGGCTGGTGTAGCATGGATGGTGTAGCATAGCTGGTGTAGCATGTCTAGTGTACCATGGCTGTTGTAGCATGTCTAGTGTAGCATAGCTAGAGTAGCATAGCTGGTGTAGCAAAGCTAGTGTAGCATAGCTGGTGTAGCATGGCTAGTGTAGCATAGCTGGTGAAGCATGGCTAGTGTAGCATAGCTGGTGTAGCATGGATATTGTAGCATAGCTGGTGTAGCATGGCTAGTGTAGCATAGCTGGTGTAGAATGGCTAGTGTAGCATAGCTGGTGAAGACTGGCTACTGTAGCATAGCTGGTGTAGCATGGCTACTGTAGCATAGCTGGTGCAGCATGGCAACTGTAGCATAGCTGGTGTAGCATGGCTGGTGCTCACTTCAGGTTGTCCTGCCGTTGTCTGATCACCACCTGCTCTAGCAGGATATGAGCAAAATTGGCGGCTTTCTTGGCCAATCCCTGCTTCAGCTCCTCACAGTCCAGCCGCACCAAAGGGAAGTGAGCCACTGTCGGCAAGCTCAGGATCTCCCGCGACAGCATCCGGAACTCCTCCTCCAGCTGAGAAGCACACACACACACATACACACACACACACACACATTAATTAATTTCTTTCAGAAGTATGATTATTGTGTGACCGTGAAACCTGTATCACTTCACTATCAGTGTTCGATTCACTGAAAAAGGGTCACTGTTGGACAGGAGACCCTCTCCTCTTTTATTTTGTTGTGTCTCCTCCTGGCTCTGATGACTGTTGCCAGGTTTGGGAGAGAGAACTCCTCAGTAAGACACCTTTTTTACAACATAAGCTTGCATATATCAGAGCTGAGAAAACTACCATCTGCTTTCAGGAATTCTTAAAATCAACACCCAAGAAGGAGAGTTGCTATTAAGGCATAGTTTAGTAAATTAGATGGAATACATCATAAATCTCCACCCTGTTTTAGTGTGTTCAGCCCAGCTATAAATTTGCATTGATAGAATTACGAATTCTAAAAGTGACAGTTACATAATTCCTGGAAATAATACTGTAATCCAGATCTTGACATTTCTGTGAATGCGGCAGAGATATTGCCACCTAAAGCAGAAATCTTTATGTTCGAAAAGCAGTTGCGATCCTTCAGTGAATCTGGCCCTCAGATTCAAAATGAGCAGCAATCTGCGCAGTTCTGTGTAGTCCTGCACAGTCTCACCTCCATATATTCATCAAACGAGTGCTCCTCCTCCATGAAGGTCTTCACCCGAGTATGCGCCACGTCCTTCACCAGCCAATCATAGCTGTCCACTGCAGGACACCAACGAAGAGGAGCTGAGCTCTTTTCTCATAAAAAACTGAATACTGAGCTTAGAAAGAGTACCTCGCTCAAGAAATAAGATATGAGCGCTCATATGCTAGGGCTACAGGAAGCTGGAGAATATGCTTTTAAGTTCATCATTTATAGAAGATCATTCATCTTTATGCAAAGGTCTGCTTGAAAATAGAGAATAATAAAAACGGCAAGAAAACTTTCCCTCATGGAGATAAAATAAAATATTCTACCCAATTCTGAGCCCACAGGACGTGAGATGAGTTCTCAGATGCTAATGCTAGCAGAAGCATGTAAACCCAGTGCATGCTGGGACTCACCGTAGTTGCAGAGGTGCAGTCTGGGTCCCTCCAGGTTCCTGTGCACCGCATCCCTGAGAGACGTCTTCGCCCAGGTCAGGATGTGGTCCGCCAGTTTGGCGTCCACGAAAGACTTCTGCCCCTCAGCCAGCCAGGACTGCACCGTTTGGACATGCTAAGGGGACACGCCAGCGAGAGTCAGATCTGTGGGTCCCCGTTTGGACATGCTAAGGGGACACGCCAGCGAGAGTTAGATCTGTGGGTCCCCGTTTGGACATGCTAAGGGGACACGCCAGCGAGTGTCAGATCTGTGGGTTACCGTTTGGACATGCTAAGGGGAAACGCCAGCGAGAGTCAGATCTGTGGGTCCCCGTTTGGACATGCTAAGGGAACACGCCCTGCAGGTTTGAATCCCATTCAGGTCATTCACCTGATCACTTCTGGAAATACGCAAATATACGCCTGCATGTGGGCATCAGATAAACATGTACACAGGAAAATGTTTAGTGTTAAATGAACTCTTACTGAGTTTATGAGTCCACTATGGTAAGAGCTGAATTAACACTGGGCATGTTACTTGTGTGAGTAATAATAACACGAACTCAGAGGCTGTGCTGGGCACCTGCATGGTGTGGGCAATCTGGGTCATGATCTCCAGCACGGCCGCCTCCAGGTCCTCAAAGGTGGGGTAGAACTCCATCCTCTCATTGTCAAAGATGAGGTCCATCCGGAAGAGGGGCAGTTCCAGAGCTCTTTCTGGCTGGAACAGACTGACGTACTCCTGCACACTGCGTGTCACCAAGTCCCTGAGCTATGGAAACACCAAACGTCACATTACATTACATTACATTACAGGCATTTAGCAGACGCTCTTATCCAGAGCGACTTACACAACTTTTACATAGCATTTTTACATTGTATCCATTTATACAGCTGGATATATACTGAAGCAATTTCAGTTAAGTACCTTGCTCAAGGGTACAACGGCAGTGTCCTACCCGGGAATCGAACCTGCGACCTTCCGGTTACAAGCCCAGTTCCTTACCCACTGTGCTACACTCCGTCTCTACATCACCAGCCAACCACATCATCACACACACAACTAACCACACCATCACACACACAGCTAACCACACCATCACACACACAGCTAACCATACCATCACACACACAGCTAACCACACCATCACACACACAGCTAACCACACCATCACACACACAGCTAACCACACCATCACACACACAGCTAACCACACCATCACACACACAACTAACCACACCATCACACACACAGCTAACCACACCATCACACACACAACTAACCACACCATCACACACACAGCTAACCACACCATCACACACACAACTAACCATACCATCACACACACAGCTAACCATACCATCACACACACAGCTAACCATACCATCACACACACAGCTAACCATACCATCACACACACAACTAACCACACCATCACACACACAACTAACCATACCATAACACACACAATTAACCACACAATTACACACACAACTTACCTTCACACACAACTAACCACACCATCACACACACAACTAAGCACACCATCACACACGCAACAGCTAACCACACCATCACACACACAACCAACCACACCACCACATTGTCTGATATGTAAATTAACCAGTAGATAAATCTATAAAATTTTCACCAAAGGGCTTCTTTGGGAAATACAGTGTGAAAACACACAGAGATATGTTGGCTTTAAGCTCCTCAATGTCTGATCCTGCATGAGAGAGCAGGAGTAAAACTTGTGAGCTCCTCCTTTCGCCGATTAAACAAAGCTCCAATCGAGGAAAAACTCGCTCTTCTTCCACTGATGTGTTGAGATGAGAGTGGAGACAGTAAGCTTACCTGGTTGGAGATGAGGGTGGAGGCAGTAAGCTCACCTGGTTGGAGATGAGGGTGGAGGCACAGGTGTAGAGGGAGTTCAGTTTCTCTGCCTTAACGCCTTGCTGAAGCTCCTTGCTGGTGAGGAGGTGGATGATTTTGGGAAACCAGGTGTTCATAAGCTTATCCTCCATCCTCTCACACTCCACCACCATCTTATTCCTCAGGTTCTCACATTCCACAGGACCTTTGGACCTGCACACATACAGCAGCACAGGTGTGTCCAGTACTGCCTAACGCAAGGCCAATTATACTGTCACAATAAACCAATTCCATTCATTCCAAAGGACCAGGGTTTTGTCCAGGACCAGCAGCAGCCAGTGCTCAGTGTGCATGGGGTATGGGAGTGAGTAGTGAGGTGGTGGGTATTGTAGTCATTTAGCCAAAATCAGCTGCAGGGCATGAGGGACACCTGAGGTGTGTTCAAGTTCAGCGAACAGAGGCGAATGTTCGTGGCGAACATGTTTTCTTTGAACAGTTCAATTTGAACGGCTTTTCACGAACATTCCAAATCGTTTGCATTAAACATAAACAAACATGGCGAGGAGAGTGTTTGTACTCACAGCCGCTTCTGTGATCATCGATGATAAAAAAAAAAAAGCTAGCTAGCGAACAATAATAACATTGGCTATCATCAGCAATAACATTATTGAACAAAACTGATCACACTGTGGCATCTTCAATTGAAATACGCAACTGGGAACATTTCCCTCAGTCCAGCATCCATTTTTGTTCGCCGCAAACTACCTTTTCAGACTGTTCGCTTATGTTTGCAAACGTTGGCCTTGTTCGCGGAACTTGAACGCACCTCAGGAGAGCAGAAACCACATCACCACCCCGTTTCCACTCATGAGCATTCAGAAGCGCGCCCTGACCGGCAGCCGGAGAGGTCCACCAGCAGCAGGCCGCAGAATGTGCTGTGGCACAGCTCCAGGATGGTCCTCATCACGGGCTGGAGGACATGCAAATTCTCCTCCATCTTCTTGCGGTTCTTGGCAAAACTGTCATGCCAAGATCTGCAGACTTCCATAACTCTGTAAAACATGGGACACGTTAGGAGCGTGAATATCATTCCTAATATGCATGCATTCAGCTAGAGTCCTGGCAAGCACAGGGCCTGGTTTAGGGCTGGGGTACAGGAGAGCGTACGGCCTGGTTTTGGGCTGAGGTACTGGCGAGCACAGGGCGTGGTTTTGGGCTGAGGTACTGGCAAGCACAGGGCCTGGTTTTGGGCTGGGGTACTGGTGAGCGTACGGCCTGGTTTTGGGCTGGGGTACAGGAGAGCACAGGGCCTGGTTTTGGGCTGGGGTACAGGCGAACACAGGGCCTGGTTTTGGGCTGAGGTACTGGTGAGCGTACGGCCTGGCTTTGGGTGGGATACTGACAAGCGTATGGCCTGGTTTTGGGCTGGGATACTCACTGTCCAGAGAGAGAGGTATGTCTGGGGCCCGGCTCTTGGTCATGAGGGTCCCGAAGAATCATTTTCACTGGTGGAATCAGACAGAAGCACAGGTACATCAGGTTTGCATGACAACAGGATCACCTCAGCCAATGACCCTATAGTTCAGGGACCCAGTGGTCAACACTGGGGCTAATCCGCTGATAGCCACATTAAGGTTGGTTTCATAGAAGCACACATACAAAACACACATCTACAAAATTCAGGGGCACTTTTCTGGAGGGCGAGGGTGATGTGTGACTGGGTTCATGCAGACAGGTGGAGGTGATCATGCAAAAGGGTGGAGGTGATTGGGATCATGCAAACGGGTGGAGATGATTGGGATCATGCAAACAGGTGGATGTGATCATGCAGACGGGTGGAGGTGATTGGGATCACACAGACGGGTGGAGGTGATTGGGATCACGCAGACGGGTGGAGGTGATTGATATCATGCAGACGGGTGGAGGTGATTGGGATCATGCAGACAGGAGGACATGATCATGCAGACAGAAGGAGGTGATCATGCAGACAGGTGCAGGTGATCATGCAGACGGATAGACGTGATCATGCAAATGGGTGGAGGTGATTTGGATCATGCAGACAGGTGGAGGTGATGCGCACCTGTGTGTTGGACCATGCTGCTGTGGAAGTCCTCTCTGACCTCCTGGCACAGGTTCTCCAGTAGCTCCTGCTGGCCGGACCCCTGGCGCAGGTGGAGGGGGACGCGGGTCAGGATGGAGTCCAGGCACTCCTGCTGGATGGGCACCATGGGCCTCTGCTCTACACACTGCCTCAGGAAACTGAGGTTCATCTGCGGAGAGAGGCGTCTGTCACGGTCCGCTCCCCATAAAACTCTCGGCCTAAAATCACGGCACGGCTCAGACTCATCTCTGAGTGTCTGAGGACATGACAGTGCTTTCAATCATAAGCAAGTTACATAAAAAGACAAAGAAAAAAGTCAGATACTTACTCTCCGTTTTCTCTCTTCACTGTTCATCTGTAAGAAAATGTAATTATTATTTTTTTTTAAGTTTGACCGCATAACTGTTCCTTACTTCATTCTCAGCCCCAGAACCTTCACACGCAAAGGTTTGATGTGTAACAGAACCCAAGCAGTCCATGGTGTGATAAAACAGGACAGCTCTTCTGTAAAAAATTCTACAAAAATGTGCAATCGACTAGTCGTGACTCAACCAGCAGCCACACCACCCTGTACCCTTCTGATACTGCTGAAGCTAAGCAGCTATTCCACCCTGTACTGTTCTGATCCTGCTGAAGCTAAGCAGCCAGACCACCCTGTACCCTTCTGATATTGCTGAAGCTTAGCAGCCATACCACCCTGTACCCTTCCGATACTGCTGAAGCTAAGCAGCCATTCACCCTGTACCCTTCTGATACTGCTGAAGATAAGCAGCCAGACCACCCTGTACCCTTCTGATACTGCTGAAGATAAGCAGCCAGACTACCCTGTACCCTTCGGATACTGTTAAATCTAAGAAGGGTTGGGCTTGAATTGGAGACCTTGGATACTAAAAGTCCTGACTCACTGTGGTCATTAAAGTTTCTTTGGCACTTTGTGAAAGACTAGAGGCCTGAACCATGGTTTCCTGGCCAAATTCCAGCTCAAAACATGCCTTACATCTGATTGGCTACACTGTGAAACCCAATCTTATTGAATTGAGAAGTCTCAACTTTAAAAAAAAAAAAAAAAAAGAAAGAAGGAAACGTCATTACAACTACATTAAAAAGAGTAAAAAGGACAGGTGAATACTTGAATAGAAGAAGAATCTTACTGTACTAGGAAATTCCGGTTCAGGAGGTGAACGGTTTCTGTTTGACCTCGCCTCATTTTCCAGCCTACAAGCCTTCATGGCTTTATTAACCCTGAGGGGAAATCACAACACAGTTCACAGTTTTAAACTTAAACATGGTTCTGCGTTGAGGTTAAACTAAGGCGCAATCTGTGTCATAATTATACGTGAGTTGACAAGTAGCGGACTCGCTTCTTGTACTGTAATCTTTTAATTCTCAAGTCAGTTTACATTTACTTACATTTCGCCAGCTATTGCGATATGATTGCATTGGCTAACCAAGCTATCGTGGGGGCCTTTGCTGAATAGAAGCGAGCAAGGTAACTAAAAACGATTTAACGTTAGATTGCCAGTGTCAGACAGCTCACTAGCTAACTATCTGAAATTACATAAACCCCCATTCTTGTTAACCCCGTTCTTATCCAGAGCAATTTAGACAAGCGCACAACGACTAGCTCACGTTCGCCCATTTATAGTAGGTGTAATCTCAAATCACAAGCTTCGTTTGGTTACAACACTTACATCTGTAATGTTAGCTAACTTTTTAGCTCCTTCTAATGACATTTTTCCAAATTGTTTCGACTCGTACATCTTCCATATTTTGATAGTAAACATCTTTTGATTGTTGCTATAGAAACGCAAAAGCATTTCAGATACTAAAAATAACAATCTAACGATATCTACCAGTTACAATTCTATTATCTCTGTATCTAAATTACACTGCCGTTCACGATGTGCAATTGTGTTTGGGATGAGGAATCTTGCCGCATTGGATGACAGCACTTAATGTGTTTTTAGTTTATAACCGAGGTTATCCAAACACGGAGACAAGAAATTGGACTTAGCAAAACGCAGGCAGAACGACATAGGTGATTTTCTTTTAAATTCTTGGTGATTGCAGCTTAACTAGGCACCTATATCTATACATCTATACAACTACACATCGGGTTGTGATTTTGTTGAATGTTCATTTATAGTGGAATATATAGGCTATGAATATAAGGTTGCTTGACCACAGTTGTATTCAGTCGAATTTGAGTGTACACCCTTTTAAAACCTGAGCGTATGTAACTTTTGCATCAGCATCAAGGAGTTACAATGAACCTCATTAGCCTAAACTGTTTGCTTGCTCTCCCAAGTACATTTCGCCCACACACGCGTTACGAACACTGTTGCACTGGCGATGCACATACAAAATGACGTTCTTAGGTCCAGCGCTAAAACGTGTCGATTATGTGCCACTCGACACAAAACTGACTGTGAAGGCACATAACGTTCCTTAATCACGTGACTGTTTTAATTGCGCCCTCCCCGCCCCAATATAGTCAGACACACATATGCACAGTAAAAAAAAAAAAAAAGAACACACACACACACACGCGCACTCATTTTGCTTGAGTTAAAACCATAGACTGTAAAAGGTCAAAATTGGTAGGAAGCACGGCTTACATTCTGATGTGCAGCTGTTCCTGTTGGTTTCGGCTCCGTCGGTGGACCATTCTCTTCCGCCTGGTGCCGCTCCTCTCCTGCACATCACGGGGGCCATCAGTAAAATCCGGAGGCAGGGCAGGAGGCTCAATGGGCGGCAGTAAGTTGTGCTTTCTCAGTAGATCTTTCTCTGGAGACTTGAACACTCCAGGCAGAGTCGGCATCTGAAGTGCATAGGTTATAAAATCATACAGCGAGCTGTCACTATTAATTCAATAAAGATATTTGAACAAAAGCTATTTTAAGTTATATATTATTTTGATTATAGCCAATGCCGTGGTATGTTCGGTAAGGCTAAGGATATGCATTGGTCTTCCAGGCTTTAAGTTAAATTTAACGTTAACTAGCAAGTTTTAGTTTAGGTAGACTAACGGTAATAGCAATTCCAAGTTTAGGTCCATATTTTTTGAGGCAAATATTAAGTACATTTTTCTGTTAAACAAATGGTATTGTTTGATTATCAGCTTAAATAAATTTAGCTGAAACCAGCGCAGTTGTCAGCTATTCTGACTTTCAGAATTTATTCTGCTAAATTTCCTTTGTAGTTTAACATGATTATGTATGGTAGACTACTGGTACAATTAAGTTACCAAGCTATGTTGCGTTAGCTGACTGACACACAGCGTTTGGATTCATTCAATTCAGGGTACACCTTTTCTCCTTTAATTAAGAATATGAAATTTCAAGTCAAAGGTCAGCTACATGACTTATAAACACTTACATCTGCAGCTTCTTTTTAATTGCCCTTTTTCCTGAGTGTATGGCGAGTCCTCTTGGACCATTCCAGCTTCTGGCAGTAAACAGTTCTGTTGCTATAGAGACGGATGAGCGACTTCCGCGTTCCAGCCTAGGTTCTAGCCATGACACACGAGGTCGTCTACGCAACATCAATGCACAACTTACTTTCTAAGCTTTTCAAACACCTTGCTTTTTAAGGCGTTTTCGTTGCGATTTCAGTCACGTTGAAAGCAAAGATGTGAAATTATGCCTGCATTCGGGTTCTTGTTGGATTCAACAGCTCATGCATCAGAGTTATTTTCATAATTACAGGCAGATTTCGTAATTACAGGGACTTCATCAACAAAAGGAGCCAAGACTATAGTCTTCAAAACGAAAATACTGAATGCCTCCCATCAAAGCTGGTTCTGAAAAAGGTATAGATGGTGGTAATTAATGAGTCGATTAAACTAGATGATGATGATTAACGTTACATGGTCTGATTAAGCTTCCTAATTCCGCAGTACAGTACTGAGGGATCTATACTCTGATCATGTAGGCTATATATATACTTCGCTTCAAGGGCCATGGTTTGAGAGCATCGATATATACTGGAGACAGCTTCCGTTTTCCACAAAATCCTGTAATTAACCAGCAAAGCTACAGTTCATCAGGCGACTTAAAAGACTATATATATAGAGACAGCGACTCCTATGGGCAGCACATCAGAACCAGGAAGTACTCATTTTTTTCGCTCAACAGACATGCTCAGTTGTTTCCTTGGTCACATGCCTAAATCACTTGTACAACGAGGAGAGTGCAGACATTGGCTAAAATAAATTATACATAAAAAAATTCTTATGTTTTGTCTGTGTGATAGGACAAAAAATATTTTACCTCAGAAAAATAAGTTATTTTTCCTCCTAATATAATCCGCGGAGTTAACATCAGTATTTGATTGGAAGTATTTTATTTTTGCTGTCAAATGAATGGAGCCCAATGAAGAAACTGGCTTTTTGCGCGAAAATTATTGATATCAGCAGGGGGCGACATTACATCTGGTGTTGAAGTTGGGAACCGAAAGCTGGCCCCTTGGTCTCGACAGCACAGGCAGGGGAAGCAGGGGAGCTAGGCTAGCATTCAGGTTCGAATGGGAATCAGTGGTCATATCCAAATCAGCTAATTTGCCTACTATTGTGTATACTATACATGTCGCATACAACTTGAATACTCATTAGTAGGTAAGCAAGCCGTTCAGTCACGGTCAATGTGAATTTTCCAACCTTGTCACAAGTGAGCTATTTCACTCGTGGCAAAACAAGTGATATTTAAACAATGTAATGCCAAGGATTTAATTTTATTTGTATAGCACTTTTTACTGCGGGACTATCACAAATATACTTTACAGTGAAAATACTAATGAAAATTGGACAAAAAGCCTGACCTGAACCCCTAAAAAGCAAGCAATTGGTTTTTTTTTATTTTAAACTCTCTATTAAGGCAGAATAACACTCAAATGGTGGTGAAAAAACCCCCTAATGGAAATAAATTTCAGGATGAAGAGGGGAAGCCCATCCTCTGCTGGCCAGCCCTGTGCAATAGTTACGATATAAAGAACGTTAACAGAAATGACGGATCTATCAGAGCAAGCAATAAATTTGGTTGGGCAGGTTACAGTGAGAGGCAGTTTAACCAACTGGTAAAACAGTAAGTCCAAGCAGAGGTGTATAGTACAGTTCAGAGGGATGGGGTGATGCATCTGGGCCTCCAGGTGGTGTTGGGTTTGAACAAGGAGAAGGACGAAGCTGGTGCACTCTGCACAGGGCAGAAGGGACAAGCCCCAGAAGCCCCAGGGAGTAAAACAGAAGAGAAGGCACTATGTATTTAGGAGATCAACTGTAGCCCAAACATGCAAAGGGGGATTATTCCATAAAACAAGTTCTGTAAGAGAAGGCTAAGCCTCCCATTGTAAGATATTCTGGAGCCAAACCATTTAAGGCCTTAGAATCTTATAGCCAATTATAAATTTAACAGGCAACCACTGAAGAGATTTGAGCACCGAACTGATGTGTGCAAATTTCTTAAGTAACCTAGTGGCCACATTCTGTGCAATTTGGAGGATTTTTGCAACCAGACAATCGAGTATTACAGTAATCCAGCCTTGAGGTCACGAAGGCATGAACCAGTTCTTCAGCATCCAGCAGGGACATTATTTTCATCAATTTAGTTTTGTTCCTCCAGTGAAAGATATGGGCCTGAAAGGAGTCATGCCCAGGGTTTTAACGACTACATTGACTGGAACAGAAGGAAAAGTTATTCACCAATTTATTAATGAATGACAGCTTGTTTCTTCATGAAAAATAAAATATTGCTTTAAGATTTAAAATTCAATAAAGAGGCTTCATCACCGGGGGTCTGGTGAGAATGGGGGCCAAATTCCACCATGGATGCATAATATGAAGAGAACACAAGCGCCAGATCTCCAGTTCACCATCTGACTTATTCTGGGCCCCAGGAAACTTCAAAACTTCAAAGGGCTCAGCCAGAGCAGCCAAGAGATAAGAGCAGGAACTGGGGGTAGCTATGAGAGCCGTGTGAGCGTGTGTCTCAACAGTGGTGGCCCGGGAAACCTCACACTGACAAACCTCATACTTAGGATTCTAGCGTAGCTCACAAACATTTCAGTAATAGACAAAGCAATCACACCCAAAAAGATCTCAAGCCGAGTGGTAGCTAGCATGACAGCTATCTTGAAAACACACTCCATGTCTGTTAGTGCCAATTTGTGCGCAATTATAAAAACAGAATATGCATGCAATGACAGAAAACAATTTAATGAATTCCCAGACAAAATAATGCGGTGGTTACAAACCCTGTTCCTGAAGATCTGCAGTTCTGTAGGTTATCATTCCAACCCTAACAAAGGACACCTCACTCAACAGCTAGACATCTTTCTGAGCTGCTAATTAGCAGAGTCAGGTGTGCTAAATTAGGGTTGAAATGAAAACCTACAGGAAAGTAGCTCTCCGGGAACAGGGTTGATTACCACTGTAATAATGCATGTGCTAGTTAGCATCAAAATAAAGTGCCTGACAGGTAGAAAGTGTCAATGATGCACGTCAAGTGAGGCCACTTGTTCACATCGAAGGCGGGAGAATATTGAAGCGCCAAAGTGAATGAGTTTCTCCTCATCCATATATTTGCCGTTTAAAGCGCTGACGTCACCAGCTGGCACATGCAAAGGAAGACGGGACTACTGTAGCTTCACAGACAAACTTATTATTTTTCACGATCTATGCAGACCTTTGTCTATTTAATTAAAAAACTGACTTGTGTTTCTCAAGAGAATTTAGAACGATCAAACAAGTGAAAACACAAACATACATACACACTGCAATACAAGTTTGAAATAAAATTAATTACCTTTTTCCTTCTGCGTTGATGCTCCAACTCGTCAATGCCGGGATGCCATATACACATTGTATTTGTATTCTTGGCCCCCTTGATGTAAACCAATCAAAACCATTCGGACCTCAGCCAATAAAAATGGTTCTGTCCCAAGAAAAATCTTTTGATGAAATGGAGTGGGTGCAACTCTGATGATCAGGACTAGGAGGTGGCGGTGGGTCAGATGGAACTGCAAGGAGACAGCAGGTGGAGCAGATCCACAGTGGAGATTAAACCTGAGACTGAGACGGAACACAGAGCTGAAGCTTCGCCCTGCTGGGGACCCACCAAAGGCCGATTTGATTGACAGCGCTGTTGAGCTGCCACAAGGCTGAGTATGAACCACATAAATGAGTTCACCTTCTTATGAGGGGGAAAAACATTTATTTCACAATTTCTGAACAGTGACCAGATATACAATAAAACCCAAGTACACAACACTGACAATACATATTTATTAATGCATTTAATCAACACTGTTCACAGAGTAACATTTTGAAGTGTTGGATGCCATTTGTACAAAAACTAAATTAATAATAAAACTCATTTCAGTCAGAACACAAATGAAAACCATTAGTCAATATTTTAAATAAAGGGAAAAAACCCCAAAGCGCTCCGTCACGGCATGTGTGGCCTCAGTAAGTCTCCGAACATGAAAGGAAAGTGCCACAGTGGGAGTTCTGGTGGTCCCGTCCCGTCCCGTCCCGTCCGAGTCCGGATCCAAAATGGCCAGTGAGAGGCATACAGGCCTCACATACGCAGTTTGGGTAATAAAGTCAAAGTTCCAATCAAACGCTAGTCTTTGAAGATCCACAAATCTTTCATTTGCTTAATTAAAATGCAAATTCTAATAAACCTACATAAATAATAATAAAAATTTTAACAAGAGGACATTATAAAATCAAAAGTACAGGTGCACATAGGAATGATACAGTTCTTAAGAGTGAAATAGAGAATCTCAGAAATGGAGCAGAGTATCCTATAAAAAATAAAAAACTAAATGGAAATAAGCCCAAAATGTCAGGGCAGTCCCAAAACAGGGTGACTACACGTGACCCTGCACGGGACAAACCGCCCCCCCCCCCCCCACACACACTCTGATGCACTATAAAGAAGACTACAGTTCGGTTTCTGTGCAAAATAATAAGGCGATTAGTCCTGCTGAAAAATGAATGGGTTTGTTTACCATACAAAAGTGCTTACATTCAGCAAACTCCTTTTCTGAATCATTTGGTAAGATCAAGATTCATATCAAAATGGATCCCAAACTGAATACAAAAATGGGATAAAAGCCTATAATTAACTTCAGAGGCACTGTTCTCTTAATGCTGCACTCCCCTTAATATCCGTAATATGAATTTTTTAAAACACAAAATGAAACATGACGGTATAGCAAAGAAATGACATATTTAAAAAATCCTTAACAGTACACTTTCTGTAGGATATGGTCCCAAATATCCAATATTCATGAGAAAGTACTGTGGTTAGAAATAAGTTACTTTACTGTATGAAAGAAAAACATTTATATGGATACTGCATAGTAATGTGGCATGGCTTCTATCAAATATAGTTTTCCTCAACAAACTGGATGAAAATGGCATTTCACAGTGCATTATCTTAGAAAGCTTTCAAGCTCAAATCTGCACCATATTCAACAAAAACCTCCACAGCACCACCCTGCAAGGCATCAGGATACGGACTCCTCCCTACAGCAGGAATATCACCAAAGTAGGCTGAATTCTTTGTGCTAGATGAGATCCCTTATCCTCAGAAAGAAATTTAGTAACTTTACCAGTCAAAAATACTTCCATACTGGCAAGTTTAGGCTCAGCAACATGTCTGTATAAAAAGTAAAAAATGGAAAAAGGTTGTGGGATCATGCAGGTCCTCTAGTAAAGAGTTGTCCTTTATACAGGATAAGGAAGAAGTGGCTGAATCTCTATTACAGGTGATAAATTTACCCGTAAAATTTTCTGGGCTTTTCTCCTGACTTCCTCGTCTGTGAAGGAGTCATCCACTTTAATCACCTTGAACCTCAGGTTGTTCTTGGTCAGCCGAGAGTCGTCCTGACCCTTCATGACCCAGACGCTCTTCCTCACCCTCTTCCTCATCTTTTCTTCGGGCTCCTCTGACAGCCTCCTTTTCAGAGTCCTGACTGTGCTCCTGTTCCTCCACATCAACTTATTGGCCCCTTTCACTTTGCCCATCCTCACAGGAGCCATTATGTATTTGTTGCTTTCCTTCAGTACCCTGCCATTCTCCGGGACTACAGGGGCCGAGTCTCCGATAAGGGCCACGCCCATCTTAACCGGACAGGAAATAACCGCAGATTTCTTCAAAGCGACGGCTTTCGGCACTTTAGCAGAGTGCTCAGAGGTCTGCAGCGGTATCCCAGACAGCGATGGCGGCCGGAGAGGCGTGGTCACGGCTACGCCCCGCTGCCCCAGTCCAGTGTGGACCTGCAGCCGGGCCGTGTGGCCTGAGGAGGGGCCCGTCATGTTTGTCAGTTTCAAACAGGACTGCACCTGGGCCGGCCTCACAGTCAAGACAGGGGGCTGGTGGAGGGACTCCTGGGAGAGGTTAGTCAGGAGGATCTTGGGCTGGTTCTTGAGGATGATCTTGGCTGCAGTGCTCAGCAGGGCGTAGTTCATCTCCTTCTTCTTGGCGCCTGGCTTCCTGCCACGCCTCCGCATCGGCCTCTGTGCTTTGGGGACTCGGGAAGCATCCAGAGGTTTGGGGATCCTGACCGTGGGGAGGGGTTCAGCTGTGCAGGAGCTATAGCCGTAAACATCTTTGCTCCTCAGTACGGTGGGCTTGTGGCCCTCCTCTCTCAGGCCCTGCAGAAAGGACACCAGCTGCGTCTCCGTGTCCAAAAAGTCCTTGGACATGGGACTGAAAACCCGCAGTGCTTCAACAAGAGCTGCCTGTCCAGCAGAGGCAAACCTGGACCAAGATTGGACTGCCTTCTCTACAGCCTTTCCTTCACAATTCATGGCATTTACCAACAAATGAGCTTCATAAAGGCCTCCTGTCCGTGATGTTTCCTGTGAACAGAAAGTGAGAAATATTAGTCTGTACAGAATTAGCCTAATTCATATGGCGAACCCACACAACCAAATCTTCAAAGTAAAGAGTCAAAGTACAAAAAGCTTAATTTAGCACATAATTTCCAAAGTAAATGGACTAATAACTTCAAAATTAATTGGAAAAGCCTACCAATTTGAGGGAAATGTGCAATTTCAGAAAAGGCCTCACCACTAGTTCAGTCAGGAGAAATATCTGTATCAGAAGGAAAGGCTCCCCACAAATTCTAGAATGGTTACTGATCTTAGTTCAGGCTTATTTAAACACCAAAATCTAACTTGATTTTCCGCTCGTAATCAATACTGCAAATATCTAACGAATGCCGTGTTTAAGGCTTGGTCGTCTTGCAGCTGTCACATGCTTATAATGGGATATCTGTCAGTTGACTGCAGGCAACAGGAGAAGAGCATGCTGGCATGTGACCCTCATGGAATCTAGACAACCTAGACAACCTCAAGGGATGATTCAGATTAGAGATCACATTCAATCCATTTGCAATTCCTTGTATTCAGACATAATATTAATTTAATTTAATTTAATTTAATTTAATTAAATCAGTAAAAGCAGTTCAGCCCTTTTTAATGGAAAAGACTTTCATTCCAACCTGAGCAACCTGCTTTTGTACAGACTGGCTACGTAGATGCTTTTGATAGTGGTCCATTTACGGCATTTCCCAACTTGAATATGGGTAGTTTTGCCCAAATTTGCCCGCACCCAAAAAGTATTTGTATTTAGTTATTTCCCGTCAAGTGTTTCTAGTTTACTGCAATGCTTTACTATAGCATAAAATTATAGGTTTTCAAGAGAATAGACTATAGCTCAACAATTGTTGTTGCAGTTGATAGCTTGGATGTCATGTCTGGTTATGGTGCTTACCAATCCACGATGACATCTGAACATGTTGTTTTAAATCCAGTATTCTTTTCCCCCTCAAAACTGCTTCACATTCCACACTATTTTAAGGCTAGTTCAGACCAAAGATTCACAAGGCGACATGCCGGTGGCTTCACAAAACTCATGGTTTTTAACATTCTGAAACTGACCCGTTCACATTTTACCTTTTGATCATTTCCATTATGTCCCCTCATTCTAACAGAACTCAACCTGAAGAATCTCTTGCAGTTCACTTTATTAATCCACTTTTTTAAATTTAAAAGCCTAAATCAAATCACACTAAAGTCTCCTTTTACTCTTTCCTTGTAGCTGTTATCTTTCATACCAGGAATCACTTTAGTTGCCCTTCTTTGAAACTTTTCCAGAATGTCTATATCTTTCTTGTTGCACTTTCTTGAGTGAAACTCTCAACAAAACAACTATTTAAGGCATCAGCAATGTCTTTATTCTCAGAAAGCAATGTTCCTTCTTCATTCCTGATACACCTGACATCCTCCTTGCCTTTCCTTCTTCTGCTACAGTATTGAACGAAACATTTAGGATTACTTATTGCATCTTAGGCAATTTGCCTTTCAAAGAGCCTTTTGGCTTCCCATAGTTCTTTTTCAACCTTAGCATGCATATTACAACATTCAGCCTTATTACACTCAGTGCAGTCATTTTTATGTAATTTATAGTTTTTTCGTTAAACTCTCCCATGTGGTTTTGCTCATCCACTGGGGAGACTGCTTCTTCAACTTACTCTTCCTTTCCTTTGGAATAAATTTACATTGTACCTCAAAAATAACCCTTCTGAACCTGCATTTGCAGTTCTGCAATCCTGAAGTAGCACCCAGTCTATATTACTTAAATTTGGCTCACCTAAAATTGCTGGCCAAAGAGGCCCTCTTAATTTGCCAAAAAAACATAACTAACTGCAGAATGATCAACTGTCGTAAGTGGCTTGATTACCTCTATGCTGCAAATTCAGTCAGGATCATTGCATCGCACCAGATCCGGAATTGATTTCCCTCTTTTGTAGGATGACTGAAATACTGTGCCAAAAAATGTCATTTGTAGCGTCTAAAAATTCTTCCACACTTTTTCTTTGTCCTGTCATCAATTCCCAATTAATAGCGGGGTAATTTCAGTCACCCATCATAATAGTCTCACCTTCCTGACAAGCCTGTTTTATGTTTCCAAAGAGCACTGAATTGACACTACTGTCTGCAGCTGGGGGGCTGTAGCAGATGCCTATAGCAAGGCCCTTTTCTAGTTCCCCCATGAGCTTAATCCAAATATGCTCATTAGGTACTGGATGGTCGCTGTAGGTACTAGATGGTAGCTGTAGGTACTGGATGTTAGCTGTAGGTACTGGATGTTAGCTGTAGGTACTGGATGGCAGCTGTACGTACTGGATGGCAGCTGTAGGTACTGGATGGTAGCTGTAGGTACTAGATGGTAGCTGTAGTAGCAGTGCATGTCTTCGTAAGAGCAGAAAATCCAGTCCTTGGAATTGGCCAGGTACACAGGGCGTATGCACAGTTGTGCAAGAACTGAGATTTCCCATTGTTTATTAATTTCACGCATATTTTCGCACCGAAGAGCTGGTGTCACCGTCGATTCGGGGCGAGACCACTCATCATATACCATATATTTTAAATGTATGTTGTCACAAGTGCAAACATAACCACCCCCATGTGCACCCCTCATTCCCCAGACAAAAGGAAAAAAGAAACTGCCACAGACACATGTACACATACACTACCTTGCACCCGAGTAAGATTATTTGCAAGTGAAAAAAAAACCAGTTTGTTTCATGGTCTAATCTACATAATGTAAGACTTAGAATTG
Organism: Anguilla rostrata; assembly: GCF_018555375.3. NCBI lineage: Eukaryota > Metazoa > Chordata > Actinopteri > Anguilliformes > Anguillidae > Anguilla > Anguilla rostrata. The sequence continues at coordinate 322,656 of NC_057943.1, read as the reverse complement.
AATTAGCAAAGATTTGAGTCGGCTGGTGTGTATTCAAAACCACATGGATTTATGCTTATGACCATGGGTTGTCACTTTAAAATGTTGTGACTTAGCATTGGTGCCGATCTGCACTTTTTTTTAGAGACTGAAGGAAAAAACTGAATCGGAATGTGCATTTTCCCATTAAATTCATTCTCGTTCAACACAATGACAGCATTGTGTATAAGTGAAGTCTAGTTAGTTACTAGGCTAAATGCTACCAATTGGCAATAAAGTTTTCATAAATGAAAGCTAGTGCAAATGCATCAACTGGTACTATCCATGAACTCTTGTGAAATGGTAGTAGGCCTCCTATCAAATATGGTATGAATAGACTAGCCAGCCAACTTTTTATTTAAAGTGGCATAACATACAGTGCCTGGACACCAAAAGTCAAAGGACACTACCAACACTGATCGTTTCCATTATTTATCAAGGGCTAAAACAATTATGATACTCTGTTTATAAATACATTATTTTTAATAAGTCAAAAAAAGTATGTAGCTATTTATGTATGTATGTATGTATGTATGTACCACTTATTGTAAAGCGTCTTTGAGTCCATGAAAAGCGCTATATAAAATAAATTTATTATTTATAGCGTAAGAACACTAGCTGTAGTGACATTAACAGGTAGAATGGCAGATTCACACAATTAATAGATGGTTTTAGTTGTTAATAGCCCAGATACTTGCAAATTGAGCGTTAGGAAAACACAATGAATGGAATAAACAGTATGACAACAAATAGAGGGTATGCACATGATCACAGTAGGTGGAAGTCACTGCGGTTACACCCACTGAGTGGCAGAAAGACTACTGAGTGATAGCGTTAGCGTTCAGCTTGAATGCCGCGAAAACACAAAAAACACATCTAAAATGGGAAAGAGCTGTTGTGCGATTGACTGTACAAATAGATTCAATAAGAAATCGGAGCTATCTTTTTACAGATTGATATGATTTTACCCAAAAATCCAACATAACTGACAAAAAATAACAACCGCAAATCCACGTTTCGGGGCCTGGATTTGAGTTGTTTCTGCAAATTGCAGCGATGCATCGCTTCTCTTTTCTGTAGCTTTCAGCAGTCTGTAAAAAGATAGCTCCGATTTCTTGTTGAATGTCCATGGACCACTGGTTCTTTGGTAAGTTGTAAGGATCACTGTCAAGTCCAACTACCTTTAATTTAAGCAGATAATCGTTTGTTTTACTCCTGGTTTTGCAGTTTCCTATACTACAGGCAGCCATGTGGCAGCATGTTTTGCCACTCAGTCCCGACTGAGGGGGCGTATTCCGGTGGGAAAGTGACGTCAATGCATACCCTCTATACAGGTGGACAAACTAGATATCCACATGGCTTCCAATTTGATACAACAATTTCAGAAATGTTAAAGTTTTCATTTGAGACTGTTTTTAATAATGTATTCTTGAATAAGACGTGTTACTGGAGTATCATAATTGCATTAATTCCTCATACATAATGAAACAACCAGGACTTGGTAGTGTCCCCAGAGTTTTGGTCCCTACTGTAACTTTGCTTTATCTACTTGAGAAGTTAAAGTAGCCGTGCGCTAAATCTTAATATAGATCATCGCTGCTACAGCGGGTAACCTACACAGCGGAGTGACGAGGTGCATGACACTAGATTGGCTTCCCCCCAAACTGTGGATTATATACACTGTATACGGTACTATAGCTGCCAGTTCTTATTTAAAATCGCGGTTGGTTTTCTCACCGAAAGACAACTCACAGGACTTTTGTGGTTGGCCAATCAGCAAAATACATGATTCCTAGCTCCACCCCATAGTTTGTGGTACCTTAGAAAAGTAGTACCTCACGAGCACAGACTAGAAAGGGGGACAGGAACCGTGCCCCAGGAATCTAAATCGGCCCTGGTTCCTTTGGTGGCTTTAGTTTCGGGCTTCCACAAAAAGTCCCCAAGTTCTGGAAAGATTCCTGCGATGGAAAAGGGGCTTCAGTCTTGAGGAAACAGAAGTCTTCCTTTGTGGATTTTCCACCATTTCTAATAAATTAAAAAACACTTAAAATCCATCTCCCCCATACAGTTTCACTACTTTGTACAAAACTTGAGGTATTGCATGTACTCTTGACTATATTTAAAATGAATATAAACAAAGTTGCTACACTTGAAAATGTGCTTACAGTAATCCAATGAATTTGCATGTGGCTTTTTAACAAAAAGCTAGTAAACTCCTGACAGTCACAAAGTGATAAAACTTGGTGTGTTTAGAACTAGCTACATTGTGAGGACGGCTGCAAACTATTGGTCCAAACCACAACATGGCGTTATAGAGCTCAACAATTTTTTTAAATGGAAAGATTTCATAAAATCTCGTTTTTTTCCTATAGACATTAGAAACGTGCAGGGCTGAGTAACCACCTGTTTAGGAAAATTCATATGTATGCTTCGTTCAGGTTTTTGTGCTTGGCCCCCCTAATTGCTGCTTGCAGCTATCTTAGTAGTTTACATTTGTTATAATGTAAAACAGGGAGGCTGCGGCCAACGTGGCCAGACGAATGTCAGTTACTGATAACTGCTTGTTTCCATATTGGCCTCCCAGGGAACCTACTAAAGCTAGCTAACTTAGCGAGATAATTAAGCAACTTAGCTCACTAACTAGCCACGTAGCCAACCAATTAGAGCAGTTCTGTTTAACGATGTGCCGCGCCATAAGCAGCCATCTCGCCAGCATTTTTAGCGTTAACTGGAAATCACAGGGACTCGCCAGCGGGTACTGAAACCCTTAATTAAACCTTAAATAGCTCACCATTTTAGCAGACAAACCGACAACAATTACTTTTTTAACCACAACCTTCGAAAAACAAAGAAACAAATTTATTTTATTAATTAAGCTGAGGCATTCAGACAAGTCAACGAGTTCCAGCAAAATGCAAGGTAAATATGTTATTTAGCAATCCAGCTAACCAACCCAAAACTTTACTCGCCTTGGTATTATCATTACATGCACAGCGCACGCACGCGCGCACACATACACACACATCTAATGTTACAAAAAATCTCATTTCTGAATTGTCCGTTAATTGGTCAAATTATGCTGGCTAATTCTCTTGGCCATGAGCAAAAAGCTAGTTATCTAGTTACCAGGCTAGGTGGTGTTTAGTTAGCTTGAAGCCAAGATATGGGTTGTTACAACAGTGGAACAAAGCGCTTCCAGATAACACATCCGTAGCTTAGCATACCAACCCAGCTGTGTGGGTCTGACAGAGTGGCTTAGCTATCTAACGCTAGCCATCCAGAGCTGCTCTGTCAGTCGCTTTACCTTCTCTCCTTGCGCGAATCCAAGCTGTCAAGCCGTGCAGCACTCGTACATTAATAGTGTAAGCAAGAGGTGATACGACGTTCCCAAAGTACGGAATATATATATATATATATACGATATATATATAATTAATCAGATTTAAAGAACCTGCTGCCTTCCTGTCTCCTGCGTTTCATTAAGTGCAGCCAAGCCACACAGACTACATTAAAATGGCTGCCGCTTTACGGGGGGAGGGGGGACTACACGTAGGAGACGTAAAAGAGGCGGAGATTTGCAGTTTTCCAATTACTGGGGGTGGAGATTTGATAAAGACCACCAAAAATAGGTAAGTGTTATCTATATATGGAGAAAGAAGGCGTTCTATGGGTGTTGACATTGGCACGCATTGGACAGTAAAATACACGTCTGTGAGTTTCAGCCAAGCGGCTAAAACCAAACTTCGTTTTTGAAGCTCATTTCCTGGTCTTGTTGTTCCCGATTGCTCACTAGCGCTACTACGGTTGGCTCCAGTATAGGTGTTTTCATATCCGGTTTCCATGTAAGTCTACGGTACAAATACGGTCAAAATACAAAATACAAAAGTCAATAATTTTTTCTCATGAGAACAAATAGTCACAATATGTGTATTTTATTTGTCTTATGACTGTCCATGGGTTGATTTCATGATTTATTGTGTCATTTGGGCACTGTAATAATATTTGTTGTGGACCAATGAGGTACAGTTTACATCACTTCCTGATTACTGCGGAGGACTACGCTACAGTAGGGGCTACAGTCTATGGTCACTGGGGTGGGAGGTGGCGCCTCTTGGCCTTGACATTGCGGCTCCGACCACGGTAGCTACACCTGTGCGAAGTCAGAAAATGCAGACATCCCATTTCGTAGTGATTTCATTGTGGCGTGTGCTATTTACAGCTGCACTAGACGACCATAAAATAATCCTGCTCTGAAGTTTTTCGGTAGCCGAGTCATTTTTACTATTTCCTTTAGCCTACTTAACCAAATAATTAGTTGGCAGAAAGCGTAATCAGCTTGCTATATTTGGTAGTCCAGTAGCCTATGCTAAAACAGTTCGCAACTTCGGCTACCAAGCCATTTGACTAGCTAACCCTAACCGGCAAATATATCTGTCAAACGTGTTTGACGGCTTGTCAGTCGTGTACATTCCGTAAATGTCTACCTGGGCCATGCTTCACGCATGTGACAAAGCTACTATAATCCCGATTTTGGGATAAACACTGCAAAATTTTCAGTTTCACGAAGAGAATTAAGAGTCTTAAGGTTTATTTGCTGAATAATATACAACACACGATGAAATCACACACACAGAATTTAACAAAATTAACCATCTTTGTAAGACTGGCATTTAGAAAGGAACATGTTTTTAGCATTTAAGAGACCGACAAGAGTATTTTAAGACAGTGGTTCTCAGAATCGGTCCTGGGGGCTCCTTGCGTATATTGGCTTTTCTCCATTGGTTTTGATGATTTACAAGAAGAAGAAAAAAATAGCCTAATAATAATTAGAAATTCAATGTACACATTTTTGTCTTCATGCACCAGGTGGAAAACTTGCTGTACAAAGTGCGTTGTCATATTTACACGCCTGCAGATCAGTTATTAAAATACTTGGTAGATTTGTTAATCACCGCTGACAGTGTTAATTTTTATTCGGTAGAAAGTGACTTGCGAACGATCGGTCAGCTAGCGTCACCCAGCAAGTGAACCCCACAAACGGCGATGAAGTAGCCTAGCTAGTAGCAGTTACTGACTGTGGCGAAAACCTACGACGATAACTTGCTCGGTTAACAGCAGGTCTATCAGACAGTTATATGAAAATTAGCCTAGTCAAATCACCAATAGCCTACACATCTCTGATTGATTGACCATCAGTGTAGTCGATGTTCTTCCCCTGTGGTTCATATTGCTAATGCGTGAGCTAACCACAGATAGCCTACCTAGCTCACTGGCAAGCTGATATGCTAGCTAAGCATATTCGTTTTGCTGAGAAACATAAATTGAAGATAACTGAACATAATTGTATTATTGTCATACATATAACGTGATTACATGACACAGTACAGTCACGGATGGAAATTAAACTCCGTAAACATTTGATAATATATTTTAAAACATAACGGCAGACAGTCAGCTAGCCTCAAGTTAGTTCTGCAATCGTTCGTTCAGGTTGATGGGCTTTTCCGCACCGGACTGTCAATCACATTGTAAAAATCACAAGACCGCTTAACTCTATGGTTTTGGCTCCAAATCGACAACATGGCCGCGCCCGCCATTGAGCTTCAAAACGCGTTTTAGAGACCCACGGAGAGTAAATGGGTGACGTCACAGTAGCTTTGTCCATATTTTTTACAGTCTCTGGTTTCAGGCGTGGAAAAAGGGCGTGGTCAAAATATAGTGAGCTGGTTGCTTGTGAAATTAGATTTCTAGGGTTATTACTGGACGCAGAAACGAGTAGGTGGTACAGAGTCATGTCATAAAAATTGCCCTTGAAACATAATTTTCTGTTGTTTCTTAAGTGATGTAGGAGTCATGTTTGCAATTTACTAAAAACAATTCTTAGCAAATTCAATTGCATGAATTGTTCTCTCCACACTTGTATTGAGTTACACCACTTACTGCCCTAACTCACCCCAAACCCTGATTTTCACCCGCGGTTTAACCTTTAAGATCCTCTATCCTCACCCAAAGATTTTATACACTCAAGGCATACCTGTGTGCTCCTGACTGTAAATAAAAGGATTATTCATGTTATGAAGAGGCTTTTCCATCACCTGAACCAGAGGGTAAACAGACCCGTTCATCACAGGGGCATCACCACGGTAATGCTAGCGCGGCCTGGCAGGGCTGCTAGCCGAAGCCTGCACTGGAACTGAAACCAGACCAGCGGGGTCCATACACTGTGCCCTAAAGCTGCAGTAACCACCTTTCTCAATGGCTGCTGCAATGTTGTGAAAACACCTGTTGGCTCAGACCACAGAGAGAGAGAGAGAAAGAGAGACATAGAGACAACCCCCCTCCAACCTCCCCTGCTTCTCCATACATCTCATTGTGAATGCACATCAAAGTTTGTAGTAGGGACTACCGTAGTTTGTGCTAGTCCCGAACTGGTCTAACCGGGTTCAAGCTGCACAATATGATTGTCTTCACTGCCGGACAATCATCATAAATATTGCCATGTCTAGGATGGCAGACCAGTTACACTGAGCTTGTGTAACGTTAGTCTGAACCAGACAATAGCGGGCAAGCAAGGTAATAGCGGGCAAGCTAGGTAATAGCGGGCAAGCTAGGTTCTCGCCGGCTCTAGCTGACATGATCTGTCCGATCGGTAACGTCACCTTACCTAGCTAGCCTAGGTAAACTACCTAATGCCAGGTATACATCGTATGATTTCAGCCCATTTTAACTGACTTCTAATGTCACAAAATAACTTTAAAATTGGGCCAAATTTCAGCTGGGATCAACCATCATTTGAGAAGAAGTGTGAGAGATGCCCGAGCAATTGCCCTGAGGACCTCAGATGACAGATAACTGTGTGAATTTCTGACCAGTCAGAAATTTGGGTCTGCATTCATGTGGTGAATTAAGACCCAATTTCCTGAAAGACGTTGTGCAGCTACCTCACTGTGAACGCGCAGGGTATATCTCATTGTTGATTGGTTCACGACGTGAACTGACTCATTTTATTGGGTCACATTGTGAACTATTTTGTTTTGAAAACAAGAATCCTTGGCTTTAGAGTGCAAAATTTCAGGGTATAAACAGTGTATGGTGGTGGATTTCTCTCACAGCAGCTCTTTCTATGATTTCTACTAAGCATGACCGTTCTGATACCTTCTATTAAAAAAGCAAGTTAAAGTAGCTTTAACAGGATAAGCCACTCAGCAGCCCCAGTAACATTTTAACCAATCTGAGATGCATACAAATATTAATCTTTTGAAGTTCTAGGCAACATAGTGCTGTTTATTTTATAGTTGTGTCCATTACAATCTATAGGACTGGGCTCCTGAGGCACCTGACTAGCTATACTCAGTATATATTGCTATTGTTAGCCAAGTTAAAATACAGTCCTCTGGGAAATGCATGAAGACGATTAACGACATGTACACACTTTATTAAAACGCAAATCTGTAGCAAGGCACAGCCTCACAGACTTGATTCCAGATGTGTGAACACCGTTCTTGCAGTTGAAGTCAAATGTTCTGGTGGGAATGGCTTTTATAGACTGTCCTTGAACTCTGTAAGGGTCCATCTAGGTGTGCTGGCAGTGGGCATGGCAACCCCACCTTCTGTTCCCAGTCTGGTTGCTAGTAGCAGAGGAATTATCAGACTGATGTGGACCTGGGTATGGCCTTTCCTCACTGGAAAAGCCAACAGCCTCACAAGCTCAGCGCCTGCTGCTGGTTCCAGGTTCAAGATCACGTCAGAGACATCCCTGAAATACAGCCGGTTCTCCCTTGCAATCTATGGAGGTTTCTTGTGAATTTATGTTACACTTGATTTTACTTTTATATATGTCCAATTTAAAAATAAAAACACTGACACTATAAGTGACACATTTAAACATTTAATGTGGAATTCACCTGTTTCCTTACAATGTGGAGGGCACAATCCATTGCAATGGGGTGACATTTATAAATCTTGTGGTCATGCACAAGTTAAAATGAACAGCCATCTGAAAGGGCAACTCCTCTGGACTAGTCTCAATTCTGCACACAAGTTATTTAACAATGTAGGGGTACAATGATGAAAATCTATTTGCATTTCAAACCTAAGATACATATTCTACTGACATGATTTACCGTGAAACAAATAAATAATGAAATGCCCTGTCTATGTACGATGCTATACTGAAACAGAACTGTAAAAACAGCTGATGAAAACGAATGCTCTCATTAGTTGTTGAGCAGTAACCGTCTAACATTGACAATCTGTCACTTGATGAAAGGCTGCATTAAATTTTACCACTGAGATAATTATAAATGACACCGACAGCCTTAAGATCTCAAAGGCTAATTCATGTTTGACTTATACACTTGCTGCCATGACATTTCAATACTTCACCGCTCAGAAAGAGGACACCTTTTCTGTAAAGATCACATGCAAAATATTCTCTTAATGTATCATGCAGTGCACAAAACAGAACATCTATAATATTCATACTGGGTACTGCTAACACCGCAGAAACAGCCATTCCTGGGTAATGTAGTTCTGCACATTGTGCTTATTAAAACCCTACCTGGTGCAGACAGGTAGAATACTCCTATGGCTGTATAAGGGACTGAAATAGAGGAATGCATTTTGTCATAGAACATTTTCTTGGCACACGCCCATGATGTTACTGGACCTTTAGTCAATCTATCAGCTCAATACTCAAGCATTCATCCGATTCTGTTGACAGTTCAGTAAAATACTGGCTTGCTTGATTTTGCTTACGTTGCCTGAAATTGCAGTTTACCTGAACCCGTCAACAAAGTACTCTCCACTGGAGATTGCACATTATTGATACCAACATTTTGAAATATCTTTCAAAATGCAGAACAAAAGCAGTTTTTTTTAAAACAATAAATGATAAACACCTTAAGCCATATTATTTTATTTCTCCTGTCATGATTAATGGTGCCCGGAATGCCATTTGTTTCTTCCGTGAAATAAGACAGAAAACACCTGACAGCCTGTCTGTGGATTCCTGATGGCGGAGATTCCCATGACAACGAGACTGTGTTTCCGGCGGCAGTACTGCTGGGTGTGGCGCTGGCCGTGGCAGTGGGCGTGGCATAAGAGCGCATCAGTCCTCCACCTTGCGGGCCAGCCTGCAGAACGTCCAGTGGTGCTCGACTGTGTTCTCATTGGCCCGTTCGCTCATGTGATGCACGCGCGTGTTGCGGATGGTGAAGCCCTGCTTGGTGATGTAGTCCATCAGGTGGACGCGCAGGGACACCTCCTGGTGGTAGTCGCAGGGCCCGAAGGTGAAGGACACCTGGCAGTCCCTGGTGTCCATCATGTGCTTGTTCCACTTGGTGAAGCTGTTGGCGATGCCCTCCAGCAGAGCGTGTACCTTGGTGGTGATGGTGAGCTGAGTGATGATCACCGCCACAGGGTTGGAGTACTTGGAGAGCTTGCGGGTGCTGGACAGTTCCACCACCTGCTCGAAGGTATCCAGAGGGTAGAGCGGTTTGGGGTCTCTCAGGCACTGGATCAGGGGCTCTATCTGGTAGAAGTCGGCCTCCTTGCGGAGGAGCTCCGTCTCCTTGAAGTCAGTGGGAAGAGTGAGCTCTGACGTGCGCAGGAAGTTGAGCACATGGCGGAACAGCGGGCCATCGCGGTCGATAAAATAGTGGCCCTGAGCATCGCGGGCGGAGGGGAAATCCCCGCCAAACATGGCCCCCAGCATGGAGTCAGGGTACCGCTGCAGGGTGGACAGGGAGGTGGTGTACAGGTGACCCCCCACATTCAGAGTGACTGGATCAGTCATCTGCAAGGAGAGGAGCACATCCATCAGGGGGGCGGGGACAGAATGCATTCAACAGCCAATCAGACTGAAGCAGGCAGGGTGCAGTTATGATAGAGTTCATGTAACCATGGCATTACATAAGCTTGCTTAAGAACACTCTGTAATTGTATCAGCTGTGGAAAAATAAGGTTTAGAGCAGAAGATCAGAATGTACATGCGGTAATGTAATGCAATGTAATGTTTAAATGTCTGCACTGAGCCTGATTTTAACTGAAGGCACACTGACCATATATCCCCAGCCCCCATTCTCCATTTGCCACACGGTTTGGGCAGCTTTTTAGAAACCAGGAGGGGGGAGAGTACCGATGACTGCTGGTCTGTAGACTCTGTACCTGTGTCTAACACCTGTGCAAATACACAAAAACCGCACAGTAACACAGCACCAACACAAAAAGACCATTGCATTGAACAAAAATACAACACGTCTGTCTATCACTCCCTTGCATTCTCTAACCTAGATTAAAATTGTATAGCTTTTCCTTTTATTTACATTGCACGGTACTTTTCCAGAGCAACCTATATCGTTTACACTTTCGCACACAATCCGTTTATATAGCTGAAGCAATTAAGGTTAAATGCTTTGCTTAATGCAGCACTAAGTTGAACCCACAACCTATGAGTCACAAACTTAGTTCCATAATGGTATATAGTAAAACAGTTCCGTTGTTGACATTTAATACCTACATCTCTTGAACCAACTTTGAAGACGCCCCGGGAGGAAAACTGCAAAACGGATCATATTTCAAACTAAATTTTTACTCGTTTTAAATTCAAAAAGACTGATTCACCAACAGTCTGATTTTTGGAACATTTCCTATTTGTTAATTTAGTAGGCTGCTAGCCGGTTATATCCACTAAACAAAGCTAGCTATATCGACCAAAATAATTTTCAAGAATTCCAACTGTTTGACATTCTCTGATAACTTTATAGTGCTATTCCCAGGACAAGACCAGAATTACACACAGGGCTACTATTATTAATTACGCGTACTGGGTGTCGTGCCGTTCGTAGGACACAGATGCGGCGATAATTTGTGTTGTTTTACCTCCATTTAATGTTAGCAAGTATACTTACCTATTCTCCAGCTGCTGTGTTAGTCTGATGTAATTGCTGAAGTAACCTTGCATCGAGAACACTATTTTGACTATTTATTCAAACAAGAAACATTAGCTGATTCGAGATGAGGTGGCTGCTTTGCTTAGCGTAATGGATTTATTGCCTCTGCGTTGGCAGCTGATGCTAGTTAGCCAGCCACCATTATCTGTCTAACGTTAGCTAGCTCGCTAGCGTTACTTTTAATAAACACAAAGTGGCTTGATCTACAGAAAACGTGGCATAGAATAGCGATATAAAGCAAGCAGCACTGGAACTCGCATAATAAGCTGCAAGTCTGTCCGCTTAGACGCAATTATAACGCGACGTTAGCAGCTAAGTGGCTATGTAGCTGAAGCACTGCAAACTGCCTACGTCGGACCTCGTTTTATTTAATGCAGTTCATCTGCTAATAAACTGCGGGTTAAAATTAACTCATAAAATTGTTCTTTGTAAAACGTATTCCTACCTTTTCACAGATCCACTGGCTACATTCAATTGCCAATTGTCGCTGCTTATGGAACCAGTAGACTGAATGAATGCTCTGCTGCTCCGCCTGTCCGCCTGCAGAGCACACATGGACAACCACACACTTTCCCCGGGACTCCGGCTGCTGCGAGACTGCAGCGGCTGAGTCCTGTAGCTCCTTGTGTAAGGAGAGGAGATATCGACGAGCAAAGTCGTTGTTATAGGTGATGCTTTGTAGTGTTTGAGCATGGGGGTGACCTGTGCAAGCGTGATGGGCTGCACCTGAACCAGAGGGGTACTGCTGCATTGGGCCAGCATATACACAGGGTAAAAGTAGGGACTTGGGTGGGGGAGCAGGGAGGTGAGAGAGTCAAAGGATAGGGTGGTGCAGACCGCCCACATGAAAGCTGTCAACCTACAACAATAGTGAGAACACTGGTAAAATTAAGAGAGGCTTAGGGTAGCGGGGTGTGACCAACTCATGCCTAGCGAGGATGTTTGGATTAAGTTCATAGGGAAACATTAGAAAGGCCTTAATATAGAAGTATGCTACAGACCACCCACTTCGGACAGTAGTGTTAATACAATGCTCTTTGGAAATATAAATCAAGCTTGTGAGGGAGGTGGGACTGTTATTATGGGTGACTTCAATTACCCCACTATTGGGACATGGACAAGGAAAAAGTGAGGAAGAATTTCTATATGTTGCAAATGACTGTTTTTTTTTTTTTGGGGGGGGGGGGGGGTTTGTCACAGTATGTCAGACAACGTACGAGAAGAAAATCAGTTCTTGATCTGGTGCTATGTAAAGATCCTGACAGAATTTGCAGCTTAGAGGTGACAGCCACTTGGGACGAGTGATCATTCCACTGTTAGTTTTATTAAAAAGGTTCAAAGATGGGCAGCTAAATTGGTTGTTTACTAAAGATAAAAGTTATATGGTAAGACTTTAAGACTTAAACTATTCACAGTTAGTGAAAGGAGCCTTAGGGGTGAGTTGATTGAAGCTCTTAAAATAATAAAAGGGATTAACAAAGTGAGCTACGAGAGATTCTTCCGGTTGAACTCTGTCAGTAGAATGGGGGGACATAAATGGAAATTATCAAAAGGTAAATTCCGTGCAGATATCAGGAAGCATTTCTTCACACACAGGGAGTAGCCGCTGTGTGGAATAGCTTGCCAGGTTATGTAGCTGAGGCAGAAACTGGAGGTTTTTAAGACCAGGCTTGATACGGTGCTGGATACTATCTAGTGTGTAGGTAAAGCACGCGCTAGGTACCCTTTAGTGGTAGGAAAATGGTGAGCATTGTTCGGCTGAATGGCCTGTCCTCATCATTATGTTATGCTATGTTGGACTATTTCAGTAGAAAGCAGAAGCTTGTCTATGTTCTCTTCGTTATGGTTATATTATTTAAGCTATTTATAGCTTGTCAGCAGTCTTAACATGGCAATAAAAAATAAATCAGCAACAATCAAGTCATTGATTAAATTTTGTGAACTGAAAATTGTTGTGATTGTGCACTTAGTTTGTTTCATTATTTCCGGTGTACGGATGTAAATGTGAACACCATTTAAAGCTTCTATAAACACTCATTCCACGGAATCTTGAAGCAACATTACATGATTTTATTTTTTTAAATAGACAATTGCAATGTGTGAATTCATGTTCTTTTTTGAAGACATTATTTGTAGCTCCATGAAGACACTTGAGGGTTACGTGACACTGAATGAGCGTGTCATTCTGCAGAAAACACAACTGCATCAACCAAACTTTTTTAAATAATTTTTTTGTCAAGTTTTGTCATCAGCGATATACATCTATACTATAACACTGACACCATGGTTGGTATCTGTAAAGGCACTGTTCCAATGTGTGGATGGGCCCCACAGTCTGGTATCTGTAAAGGCTATGTTCCAGTGCATGGATGGGCCCCATGGTCTGGGATCTGTTAAGGCACTGTTCCAGTGCATGGATGGGCCCCAGGGTCTGGGATCTGTTAAGGCACTGTTCTGGTACATGGATGGGCCCCATGGTCTGGTATCTGTTAAGGCACTGTTCCAGTGTGTGGACGGGCCCCACAGTCTGGTATCTGTTAACGTTTCATTGCAGTGTGTGGATGGGCCCCATGATCTGGTATCAGTTAAGGTATTATTCTAGTGCATGGATGAGCTCTGTGGTCTCATATCAAATGCAGACTGAGCCAGTGCTAACTGTGGCCATATATAGCGTTTGTATTGCAAAGAAAAATGTAGAAATGTACTGGGGACAGAAGATTTATTAAGCCTAGATAATCATTACAAATATTCAAAGCATTTTAGATTTACATGGAGGAGGGGAGGTTACAGTATTTTAAAGCAAAGGTTTGTTGATTTTGCCCTTAACACACTAAACAAACACCTACAGAACTCAACAAAAAGAGGAGTGGCAGTCTTAGTCTCAGACTCTCAGACTCGGACTCAGTCTCGGACTCGGTCTTGGACTCATCCTTTTTTCTTTTCTGGCACCATCACCATCACCTCTCCTTTCATCACTACTTTGTCCTTCACCGAACAAGAGACAGAAATGAGAGCGAAGGACATCTTAATCTTCTTCACCTCCGCTTCAGCCAGCACCTCCTCTCCCACGTAGAGGGGGGCCGGGAAGTGGATCTCCTGATACAGGAATATGCAGCCGCTGCCTGGCATCTCCGTGCCCAGCACCGCAGAGATCAGCCCGTTAATCAGCACCCCGTGCACGATGGGGCTCTCGAAGGATGTGGTCTTGGCGTAGGCAGGGTCCAGGTGGATGGGGTTCATGTCCCCTGTCAGCTCAGCAAAAGTGGCCACGTCCCTGGCACTGAAGGCCTTGGTGAGAGAGGCCCGCTCTCCCACATGGAGGAACCGCCTCTGAGATTCTTTAATTCGGCTGATGGTAGCCGTGCTAACCGTAACCGGGGCAACAGTTTGGTAGACATCTCTGAGCTGCCGGCGCAGGACACAACCTCTCCAGGCCATCTGACAGTTTCAGTGCTGCTCTGGTCTCGTACTGCCTCTGCTGTTACCTAGGTAACCGGCAGGCTCCAGTCTGCAGCGGTTTCTGCACAAAACCAATCAGAAACAGTGAAAAGCTGATTATAAACACAGTGAGTACAGTCTGAACACTGTTACAGATCATAAACACTGCGAGTACAGCCAGAACATTGTTACACATTATAAACACAGTGAGTACAGCCTGAACACGGTTACTTATGAAATATAAACATATTTACCAAATATAAACAAAAGTGTTTCAACAACCTTACTGCACCCTTTAAGCGGGCCCTCGCTGGAGCCTGGTGCCTTGGTAGGCTTGTTTCTGCTGACTCATCAAACAGAAGACGCTTGCTACTACCCTCTACTGCTCATACATGGCACTTAATACATAATACTGTATCAATCACAAAAAACTTTTAAGCGAAATGTCTGCATTTACCAAAAGCGTCAAAAGACAGGAAATGAAATTGATCAACCTTAACGCTAACATGAGCCTGCTCTCCATCAAAGTGCTTATGATTCCGTTCTCTCGACCGCACTCAGTGTGTAGGCTGTTTAACAGTTTTATGTGGAAACTGTTCAGATCAGTTAAAATACAAAAAATAAATAAACCGCTTGAGAGGCTAGCAGGGCATGACTCCCTGTGGACTGATCAGAAATTATGCCAAATGCCCTATATAATTTCACCACTAATTTAAGGAGGAGGAAAAAGGTTATTATTACAGTGTCAAATTTCACTTTCCCTTCTGAACGCGCAAGTTAAATTTATGTCGTAATCCGTTGTACGGAGCCTACTTACTTTCCACTAAAATGTATCGACAATGCCTTGCTCTTTTTACATACTACCGAGCGCTGTGATTATGTAACGTTTGGAACCGTCAACGTGGAGTCCGTCTGTAAACGAAATAGGCGTCTCTGTACAGAGCCTTGCAAAACAAAATAAATAAATCATAGAGGAGCGCCGAATGCGCCTTTGCACAAGAGTCTATATCATATCACCGCAGACCCATCTTCTTTGCAAGGGCGACTCATGCCAATTTGCTCTAAGCACTTTGAAACAATTTAAAACAACAACAGGGAGCTATTCATGTTTGTCAGTTTGGCAAATAGAATAGGTTATTAACTGTAAAAGCAGAACCAGAGTCGCTGGCGGTAGCTAACGTTACTTCCAAACCAACAGTGTCGAGATACAATGCAACCGAGTTGATATAACCTACTGTCATTGGCAGCATACTTCTGGGAAAGCATTGGGTCATTAGGGCTACCCATGACCATTTGAATGTTATGAAATAATATTGTAAGTACCATAAAACAAGAAACCCACTGTCTGTAAGACTGAAGTGGAGCTACAAGCTAGTGGGCAAAAGACATCTCTGATTCGAAAAGTTCTTCAAATTGAACACGAAATACAACGGGTGTTTGTATTAGTGTGCTGTCTCGCATGGTGGTCGAAAGCACAGTTAAAGATGAACAAATAAACTTACAGAAAGCAGACACGACGTGTTATTATTGATGTTGGTCGGTTGACTCTTACATTAAAAAATACATTGTGGACATTCTGTTTATTCTTACAATATCAACAGCGTGTAGATACACAAGAACAGTACCAGATTCACACCGGACCTGAATCACTTCATTGGTTGTCGGAAGGGGGTGTGTCGTCGTCAAAGGAAGTGACGACAGGGGTCAATGTAGATTCTTCGCAGATGAATAGAATGTATCTATGGATTGGTAGATTTGTTCAACTTAAAGTACCGGGAGTTTGCCGCTGGACACAGGATGTTTGATTAAGTGATTTTGCTCGTGTTCTCACTTGAAATAACGCCTCTGTGACGGATACAGAATGTTACGAGTAAAGTCTGCAGAATTATCCGAAATGATTCTGCTCGCGAAAATTCACATATCTGTACAACATGCGAATCGCTCAGCAGTAGGAGTCTTCAGTGAATTATGTGAATCAGCGCAACAGAACGCCCTACGATAGACAAAACCCATGTTTTTACATTTTTAAAAAGCAGTTATTTCAGTTTTCAAGCGACCATTTGCACAATACGTCAATTCGGACACGATATTGTGTAAGAAACAGAGCTTTGTTCTTTTATTTATAAGGAATTAGAAGGATACGTAGGTCTAGACCTGGAATTGACACAGATTGTCCAATAGGACCCATGAAGATTCCCAGCATTTCTGATTTACACAGAATTCACAGGATCTATTTAAGTTCAGATAGCAAGTCCCTATGGCAATGATCTTCATCTCGCCATTTTCTGTAAACTCTAGAGACTCTTGAGTGTAAAAATCCCAGGAGTGCAGCTGTTTCTGAGATGCTGGAACCACTATGTCTGGCACCAACAATCACACCACAGTTTAAGTTGCTTTGATCATGCTTAGACCACCCATCCTAACGTTTGGTTGAACACCAACTAAACTAAACCTCTTCATATTCAGGTGCAGGCTATTTGCGTTAACTAGCAGGTGTACTTTACATGGCAACAGAGTGTATATATACACACACATAATTAGAAACATAATTATTGGAATCACGGTTGTAATGAATAGGCAGATGACCACACTGGTGTCTGAAAGCTACATAGCCATAGTGTAGGGCTTTTATTGTTCATGTCATCCTAAAGAGAAACAACTCCCTGAGAGACCAGATGAACAGAATCAGAAACAGAATCGTTATTCACAAACTAAGGGAATGTGCAGCACATTTGAGCCCCTGCCCCAGACCCCCCTCCACTGCTCTCAGGACAGCTTCTTGCTGCTGGTGCTGTCGATGCCCTGCTGCGCACAGATGAAGTCCATGATGAGTTTGGCGGTTTTGCGCGGTCTCTCCATCACCACAGAGTGGCCGCAGTTCTCCAGCAACTCCACCTGGCAGCCTGGGACTGCCTCCACCAGCACAGCCGCGCCCGACACATCCATCACCTGAGGGCAATAGAGAGGCCTGTGAGCATGCTCCTGGACCGCCCCTTCCCCCGACAGCTTAGTAGACAGAACACACTTTGAGGACACAGTAGTTAGGAGGCTGATTTGGACACAACCAGTCCTACCTGATCCTGCTTTCCCCAGATGACCTGCAGTGGTGCAGTGATCTGGTGCATGTGATCATGCAGGCAGTGTCTGGAGTCCTCCCCAACAATCTTCATAAAAACTAGAGGGACAGAGGGAGGGAGAGAGAGAAAGAGAGAGAGACAGAATGTGGAAAGCAGGGAAAGATCTGCAGTTTGATTGCTGCACCCCTCAGTCGCTGAAAGTAGGTGCAGCTCATTTTATGACTTTCTGCTTTGACTCTGCACAGGGAGGAAAGCCACTGCGGTTTGAGCCAGTCCATGTCTAACCCCAGGCAGGGTAGTATACCACCACCAGGCAAGTTAAAGACCTGCTCCTGGCAAGACCTGGAGTGACTTAAACTACTGTGTATCAGGAGTCCAACAGAAATCCCAGCCGGAACATTCTGTAACAGTCCTGTGTGTCCGTTTTATAAATCAGAAAGCGCCTTTGTCAAACTTTACAGTTTGTTTAAGAAAAATCTGCCCAAGCTGTTGAAACTGAACAGTTAGCCCATGCCAGGCAGAGCAGACCCACCTTCCCTGTAGAAGTCATTGTGTGGAAGCCGCGCATCCACCAGGCCCTGGAGAATCTGACAGCGACAACAAGCACAAAGAAAACAAATCAACTGCAGAAACAACTAAACTTTGCACTCATTTGTTTATCCAGCTGCAGAAAAGAACTGCGACTTCATTTCCTACTACACCTGCTCATAAAAATGGTGCCCTTATTGGTTATGACAGCCACACAGACCAACTCCACCCTTTGGTGGTGACAAGCAATGGGATGGAAGGGGGGGCAAGGGGAGGCGTGGCTGGAACCCCACCCCAGACTGACCTGCTGAGGGATCTTGAAGCGGACGTAGGAGCAGAGCTGGAGCATGTCGTCCATCTCTTGTGGAGTGCTGGGGATGAGGGGGATGCCCTGGGACACCCCCGCCCTCTGCAGAGCCTGCAGCTGCTTCACAAACCTGCTTTCAGCAGGACACCTCAGCCCTGGGGGGTCACAGGTACAGCCAGTGATCTGAGAGCGAGCGAGCGAGCACTCACTCACTCACTCACTCACTCACTCACTCACTCACTCACATCACTCACCACACACTCACCACTCACTCACTCACTCACTCACTCACTCACTCACTCACTCACTCACTCACTCACCACCACTCACTCACCACTACACTACACACTCACTCACTCACTCACTCACACCAACACACGGACACACACTCAGACACACACACATAGATACAGACATACACACACACAGACACACCTGCAGGGCAGATGAGTGTGAGGCCGAAGATGTGGGTGGGGTAACAGGCAGCGTACACCCCTGCCACACTACCCCCCATGGAGCTGCCCACCAGGTGGAAAGGCTTCTTATTCAAGCGAATGCTCTCAACAAACTGGGAACAAACACAGAGCAGCCTGCATTTAGAACCACAAAACAGTGACAACACAGCCTGCATTTAGAACCACAGAGCAGCCTGCATTTAGAACCACAGCACAGTGACAGCACAGCCTGCATTTAGAACCACAGAGCAGCCTGCATTTAGAACCACAGAACAGCCTGCATTTAGAACCACAGAGCAGCCTGCATTTAGACCCACAGCACAGCCTGCATTTAGAACCACAGAACAGTGAAAGCACAGCCTGCATTTAGAACCACAGCACAGCCTGCATTTAGAACCACAGAGCAGCCTGCCTTTAGAACCACAGCACAGCCTGCATTTGAACCACAGCACAGCCTGCATTTAGAACCACAAAGCAGCCTACATTTAGAACCACAGAACAGTGACAACACAGCCTGCATTTAGAACCACAGAGCAGCCTGCATTTAGAACCATAGCACAGTGACAGCACAGCCTGCATTTAGAACCACAGAACAGCCTGCATTTAGAACCACAGCACAGCCTGCATTTAGAACCACAGAGCAGCCTGCATTTAGAACCACAGCACAGCCTGCATTTAGAACCACATAACAGTGAAAGCACAGCCTGCATTTAGAACCACAGAACAGTGAAAGCACAGCCTGCATTTAGAACCACAGCACAGCCTGCATTTAGAACCACAGAACAGCCTACATTTAGAACCACAGCAAAGTGACAATACAGCCTGCATTCAGAACCAGAGCAGATTGGGGGAGGGGTAGCATTCAGATGGTGATGTAGTCTGGCAGATGGGGCAGCCTGCCTGGCTCCTCCACACCCACCTGGTGTAGCCTGCGCACCTGGCCCTGGATAGAGTAGTCATCGGTGCAGGTGCGGGTCGTGCCCCCGTGCCCGGGCATGTCCACACACAGCAGGTGCAGGTGTTTTGGGAGGAACTGCACAGGAGGCACACAGACATGACTAATCAACACATTGCACCACAGTGTCAGAATTCCACTGCAAAGGAAGCATGCTACAGCCCGGCAGGTACAACAGAGCTACAGTCAAACACACCATAAACTCCCCTGCGCCCTCTACACTACATCAAATCATTCATCAACAGATCGGGTCTGTTCCCAGGTCTGTGATGGACTGATCATACCTTGACCACAGACAGCCACAAGTCCTTGTGGGCGGAGAATCCGTGCAGCAGGAGGACGGAGGGGCGTGTCCCCGGCTTGCCCCGGACGGAGTAACAGAAGCGGTAACCCCCGCAGTCAGCATACCGCACTTGCATCCCCAGCGTCCGCCTCCAGTACCTCAGTATAACAGCAGGGGGCGTTATTGCACAAACCACACAAACACATGTAATCACAGTATATACATACAGCATTGCACACACATGTGTATATACATACTGCATTGCACATTCACATGAGTATTTACATACACATATGAATGCAACAAAATACAAAAACAAAACAAAATCTTTTTTTTTTAAATGGATACATGGTTCTTATTATATGCGCAAAGGATGGTATGTTTCAAGACAAGACAGCCTTTTCTTCATTATTCATGTTCAACTAGAATATTTCCATCCCATGACCTAACAGAACCAGGTCAAAACCACCTACAGATACAAAAACTAAATTCAAACAGGAATATAACCACATAAATTTACTTTTGGAATCAAAGTCAAGTTGTAAAGTGGCTGCAACCTAATGTATACCAAAGCTTTAATAAAACATTATTCACAACTGCTTGACATGTTTATAAAGTATGTATGATGCTGTGAATCCTGTTCAAACCCCTGCACAGTGATACAATAGTCTGTGCACAGTCCTGTTCACAGGCTCAGTGTGGGCACAGTGAATAGTCAGCACAGTCCTGTTCACAGGCTCAGTGTGGGCACAGTGAATAGTCAGCACAGTCCTGTTCACAGGCTCAGTGTGGGCACAGTGAATAGTCAGCACAGTCCTGTTCACAGGCTCAGTGTGGGCACAGTGAATAGTCAGCACAGTCCTGTTCACAGGCTCAGTGTGGGCACAGTGAATAGTCAGCACAGTCCTGTTCACAGGCTCAGTGTGGGCACAGTGAATAGTCAGCACAGTCCTGTTCACAGGCTCAGTGTGGTCACAGTCCTTTTCACAGGCTCAGTGTGGGCTCAGTGAATAGTCAGCACAGTCCTGTTCACAGGCTCAGTGTAGACACAGTCCTGTTCACAAGCTCAGTGTGGGCACAGTGAATAGTCAGCACAGTCCTGTTCACAGGCTCAGTGTGGTCACAGTCCTTTTCACAGGCTCAGTGTGGGCTCAGTGAATAGTCAGCACAGTCCTGTTCACAGGCTCAGTGTAGACACAGTCCTGTTCACAAGCTCAGTGTGGGCACAGTGAATAGTCTGCACAGTCCTGTTCACAGGCTCAGTGTGGGCACAGTGAATAGTCAGCACAGTCCTGTTCACAGGCTCAGTGTGGGCACAGTGAATAGTCAGCACAGTCCTGTTCACAGGCTCAGTGTGGGCACAGTGAATAGTCAGCACAGTCCTGTTCACAGGCTCAGTGTGGCCACAGTCCTTTTCACAGGCTCAGTGTGGGCTCAGTGAATAGTCAGCACAGTCCTGTTCACAGGCTCAGTGTAGACACAGTCCTGTTCACAAGCTCAGTGTGGGCACAGTGAATAGACTGCACAGTCCTGTTCACAGGCTCAGTGTGGGCACAGTGAATAGTCAGCACAGTCCTGTTCACAGGCTCAGTGTGGGCACAGTGAATAGTCTGTGCAGTCCTGTTCACAGGCTCAGTGTGGACACAGTCCTGTTCACAAGCTCAGTGTGGGCACAGTGAATAGTCAGCACAGTCCTGTTCACAGGCTCAGTGTGGGCACAGCGAATAGTCTGCACAGTCCTGTTCACAAGCTCAGTGTGGGCACAGTGAATAGTCAGCACAGTCCTGTTCACAGGCTCAGTGAGCTTTAAGCACAGGTTCATTACGGTTTCAGTGCACCCATAACACAGCGGATCCAGCCGGTCAGGTCTGTGCTGATTGGCTGAATCAGGTGTGGTAGTGCTGAGCTCCCAGCAGCACTGCAGTCTGGCTGATCCCGTACTGTCCCTGCATCTTTGCTTCCTGCTGGGATGGGTAAGGTGACCTCTGACCTTTAACCTTACCAGTAGTAGACCTTAATGAGGGCAGAGGGCCAGAAGAAGAAGGAGGCCGCAAAGGCTAGAATGGGGAGGGCCAGTGTCCCCCCTGCAACCAGGAGCAGGTTGAGCAAGTCCATGTCCATCACCAACGTCACCTGCTACACAAGACAACACTGACTCACTGAGACAGCACTGACACACTGATACACTGAGACAGCACTGACACACTGAGACAGAACAGACACACTGACTCACTGAGACAGCACTGACACACTGTGAAACAGACACACTGATACACTGAGACAGCACTGACACACTGAGACAGAACAGACACACTGAGACAGAACAGACACATTGACTCACTGAGACAGCACTGACACACTGTGAAACAGACACACTGATACACTGAGACAGCACTGACACACTGAGAAAGAACAGACACACTTATACACTGAGACAGCACTGACACACTGAGAAAGAAAAGACACACTGACACACTGAGACAGCACTGACACACTGAGAAAGAAAAGACACACTGACAGCACTGACACACTGAGAAATAACAGACATACTGACACACTCAGAAAGAACAGACACACTGATACTCCGAGATAGCACTGACACTGAGAAAGAACAGACACACTGATACACTGAGACAGCACTGACACACTGAGAAAGAAAAGACACACTGACACACTGAGACAGCACTGACACACTGAGAAAGAAGACACACTGACAGCACTGACACACTGAGAAATAACAGACACACTGATACACTGAGACAGCACTGACACACTGGGAAAGAACAGACACACTGACACACTCAGAAAGAACAGACACACTGGGAGTGCACTGACAGACTGAGACAGCACTGACACACTGAAGCCCATTCCCTACAAACTGTCCCCCTTATTTGGCTTACTGTAGAGACAGAAATAGTCACAGGTTTGATTCACCTGCACAGAATCATCAAGCCTTTGAACACAAGCACAGCCACATGCCCCAGAGACAGGAGAGTGATGGAGACACCCACAGCAGGGACAGACAGGACGGTGACAGAGACACCCAGAGCAGAGCAGAGACAGACAGGAGAGTAATGGAGACACCCAGAGCAGAGCAGAGACAGACAGGAGAGTAATGGAGACACCCAGAGCAGAGCAGAGACAGACAGGACAGTGATGGAGACACCCAGAGCAGAGCAGAGACAGACAGGACAGTGATGGAGACACCCAGAGCAGAGCAGAGACAGACAGGACAGTAATGGAGACACCCAGAGCAGAGCAGAGACAGACAGGACAGTGATGGAGACACCCAGAGCAGGGACAGACAGGACGGTGACAGAAACACCCAGAGCAGAGCAGAGACAGACAGGACAGTGATGGAGACACCCAGAGCAGAGCAGAGACAGACAGGAGAGTAATGGAGACACCCACAGCAGAGCAGAGACAGACAGGACAGTGATGGAGACACCCAGAGCAGGGACAGACAGGACGGTGACAGAAACACCCAGAGCAGAGCAGAGACAGACAGGACAGTGATGGGGACACCCAGAGCAGAGCAGGAACGTTTCTCTCTCTCTGTGCCCTTCAGTTATTCAATAGGCCACAGGGTGGGGGAGGGTACAGCCTGATCTCAGTGGTCCTGCGCATGAGCATACAAGCGTGTTTTCAGAGAAAATTTAGGTTTTTACAAACGTCCCTCTCATCTATGATGGTCTGATATTTAGGGGCAGCGATGCCTGACAGATTATTTATGACCATGCATCATGAAAAATGCGTTCACAATCAACACGCCTGCATTTCCAACAGCTCCTAACTAGAGCGGCTTTCCAAAAACAGATTGAGTAGACAATCGACCTTCGGGACAAAGGCCGTTTGGCAAACACTGCTGCGCTGCAGCACGACAGCCAGAACGTTCGAGTTCCGGATTCTACTGAATTTCTACAGGAATTAAAACGCAGTGAGCTAGTCTTCTGCTGTATACGAACAGAGCTCAACCAAGCAAACTTACAACTAGATAATAGAATAAACTATTTTAATAGAATGAACTATTCCCATTATATGAACTGCACATTGCTCTAAATTCGTTTGACATTTAAAAAACAATTGCCTTATTCTTAAGTTATATTTACTGCCTTTTTTAGTTGTTTGCCAGATGTTTATTTACTTTTTGGTGTACATAGACTTTTGGCGTGTAGCCTACCGGTAGGATACAGGGGACTTGATGTTTGAACCAGGATTAACTTTATCCCTGTGAGCACTGCACAGTGAACTGTATGCAGCAGCAAGTGCGTCTTGCTCAACAGCAAGTCAGAAACACTCACATCCAGTCGGGAGCAAAAGGAAAAACAAAAAACTTTCCTTAGTTTCCCCATTTCAAACATTCATGTTTTAGGTTATAGAGAGAAAACCGCGGCGTTGACACCATTGACTATATAAAAATAGGCTGACACTAGATCTATGGAATTGCACTTTAACTGCAGCGGGCTAGCCTATTCAGTGTTAGATGTACAATACCCTAAAGATATTTTCATTTGAAAAATAAATACAAAATGCGTGGTTAATGCAAACGGCGGCGGAAAGAGACGTTCCTTTAATACACGGGTTGATTTTTATAATTATATTTATTTCTCTCAAGAAATATTTCATATGCGATTGACTCGATTTATGACTGCGTGCAGAAACAAGAATTCTCGACCTAATCCGTTCGGTTT
Source organism: Anguilla rostrata (assembly GCF_018555375.3). Taxonomy (NCBI): domain Eukaryota; kingdom Metazoa; phylum Chordata; class Actinopteri; order Anguilliformes; family Anguillidae; genus Anguilla; species Anguilla rostrata. Next base: position 297,952 of record NC_057943.1, on the reverse strand, counting down.
TTTAAATGTTACAGAAATGAAAACAGAAAAAACACAAGTGTATATTCTATTATCAGCGGTTCATGGCTAATGCCCCGGATCAATCATTTACAGTATTAGATAGTCTCCCTTATTTTGCAAAATATCTCGATGACAATAAAACGACACATAAACAAATATGTCAGCATAACTTGTAAGACGTTACGGTTGAACAGCCTTCTCCCTTGCTTTATCTGAATAATTTCCCCTTTTTGAAAAAATAGGTCAGCATTCTGCGAAAGTGAAATATCGAGCCAGGAACTGTCGAAGTAAGAGTAAAAATAACAGTACCTGTCCGGCCTCCTCAGACCGCTGGTCTGAGGCTCTTCCGCGATACTCGCTCAGATGCAGTTAAACTATTTCTAAAGCGCTCGGATTTCTAGCGAACGCATTTTCACTGTTTCATTTCATTGTTCACATTCGAACCCCCGGGTTGAGGCGACCCCTTTAAATGCTGTGACTGTTGAAAGTGTGTCAAAGCATTTAAAGGGAAAGGTAGCGATTGTTTATGCCGACTGTATTGCGCTTGGAATCAATAGTCCTTAATCGATCCAGTACTCACCAATTAGACTGAACAGTGCTGAAATTGCAGTATTATATTTACTTGTTGAATTTGTGTGAGCCAATATTGTTTCTTGTAATTTGGCCTAATTTTTGCTATCAGTACTTCTAATGGCATGCCTAGATTTAGCAAGTTCAAATGGATGACTTCCAGACAGTGCTTCGAATCTGAGTAACTTGCCTTTTTTCTTGCTGTTCTTTCTTGGTGTTCTTTCTTCAGATTTAAACACGCGAGACCCGGACAGCACACTGTCCCTGGTAGTGCAGGTGTGGGAACTCCACCACTGTGGGCCCATTTGAATTGTACAGAATTTGTTTCTGGTGCTTCTGTAGTTTTCCTGTGCACAACCATCGCAGTTCTCTGTGTTTCGGGTGACACATTAAACATGTCTGTCTCAGCAGGAGGTGCAGAATGTGGGGTCCTGTGCCCTTAAAGTGAGTTCTCCACAGGCCATCACTGGGAAACTTCACATTTTGCCAACACAGCTCTTACAATGATTTAGAGACCCTGTCAGAGGATGTGCCTATGAGAATAAAAACCTTTTTGTTTCTCTTTTCAAGTAATAGAGCAGATGAGTGTGTATATATGGAGAAAAGATGCAGATTGAGCAGGTGTGACTTACTTGCTCCCACAGTAAGTAGCCTATTGCACCACTAGGGGACAACCATAGATATATAGCTTGAAAGCTATAGAGGGTATGCACATGACGTCACAGTAAGTGGAAGTCATTGCGGTTACACCAAGCGGCCAAAACCAGACTTCGTTTTTGAAGCTCATTTCCTGGTCTTGTTGTTCCTGATTGCTCACTAGCGCTACTACGGTTGGCTCCAGTATAGGTGTTTTATATCCGGTTTCCATGTAAGTCTACGGTACAAATACAGTCAAAATACAAAGTCAATAATTTTTTCTCATGAGAACAAATAGTCACAATATGTGTATTTTATTCGTCTTATGACTGTCCATGGGTTGATTACATGATTTATTGTGTCATTTGGGCACTGTTATAATATTTGTTGTGGACCAATGAGGTACAGTTTACGTCACTTCCTGATTACTGCGGAGGACTACCAACAGTAGGGGCTACAGTCTATGGTCACTGGAGTGGGAGGTGGCGCCTCTTGGCCTTGACATTGCAGCTCCGACCACGGTAGCTACACCTGTGCGAAGTCAGAAAATGCAGGCATCCCAGTTCGTAGTGATTTCATTGTGGCGTGTGCTATTTACAGCTGCACTAGACGACCATAAAATAATCCTGCTCTGAAGTTTTTCGGTAGCCGAGTCATTTTTACTATTTCCTTTAGCCTACTTAACCAAATAATTCGTTGGCAGAAAGCGTAATCAGCTTGCTATATTTGGTAGTCCAGTAGCCTATGCTAAAACAGTTCGCAACTTCGGCTACCAAGCCATTTGACTAGCTAACCCTAACCGGCAAATATATCTGTCAAACATGTTTGGCGGCTTGTCAGTCGTGTACATTCCGTAAATGTCTACCTGGGCCATGCTTAACGCATGTGACAAAGCTACTATAATCCCGATTTTGGGATAAACACTGCAAAATTTTCAGTTTCACGAAGCGAATGAAGAGTCTTAAGGTTTATTTGCTGAATAACATACAACACACGATGAAATCACACACACAGAATTTAACAAAATTAACTTTTTTGTGAGACTTTGTAAGACTGGCATTTAGAAAGGAACATGTTTTTAGCATTTAAGAGACCGACAAGAGTATTTTAAGACAGTGGTTCTCAGAATCGGTCCTGGGGGCTCCTTGCGTATATTGGCTTTTCTCCATTGGTTTTGATGATTTACAAGAAAAAAAAAAAATAGCCTAATAATAATTAGAAATTCAATGTACATTATTTTTGTCTCCATGCACCAGGTGGAAAACTTGCTGTACAAAGTGCGTTGTCATATTTACACACCTGCAGATCAGTTAGTCGATGTTCTTCCCCTGTGGTTCATATTGCTAATGTGTGAGCTAACCACGGATAGCCTACCTAGCTCACTGGCAAGCTGATATGCTAGCTAAGCATATTTGTGTTGCTGAGAAACATAAATTGAAGATAACTGAACATAATTGTATTATTGTCATACATATAACATGATTACATGACACAGTACAGTCACGGATGGAAATTAAACTCCGTAAACATTTGATAATATATTTTAAAACATAACGGCAGACAGTCAGCTAGCCTCAAGTTCGTTCTGCAATCGTTCGTTCGGGTTGATGGGCTTTTCCGCACCGGGCTGTCAATCACATTGTAAAAATCACAAGACCGCTTAACTCTATGGTTTTGGCTCCAAATCGACAACATGGCCGCGCCCGCCATTGAGCTTCAAAACGTTTTTTAGAGACCCACGGAGAGTAAATGGGTGACGTCACAGTAGCTTTGTCCATATTTTTTACAGTCTCTGGGTTACACCCACTGAGTGGCAGAAAGACTACTGAGTGGCAGCGTTAGCGTTCAGCTTGAATGCCGCGAAAACACAAAAAACACATCTAAAATGGGAAAGAGCTGTTGTGCGATTGACTGTACAAATAGATTCAACAAGAAATCGGAGCTATCTTTTTACAGACTGCGGAAAGCTAAAGAAAAGAGAAGCAAATGGATCGCTGCAATTCGCAGAAACAGCTGGAATTCAGGCACAGAAACGTGGATTTGCGGTTGTCATTTTGTGTCAGGTATGTTGGATTTTTGGGTTTTTAGTCTTTTCTGTAGCTTTCAGCAGTCTGTAAAAAGATAGCTCCGATTTCTTGTTGAATGTCCATGGACCACTGGTTCTTTGGTAAGTTGTAAGGATCACTGTCGAGTCCAACTGCCTTTAATTTAAGCAGATGATCGTTTGTTCTACTCCCGGTTTTGCAGTTTCCTCTACTAAAGGCAGCCATGTGGCAGCATATTTTGCCACTCAGTCCCGACTGAGGGGGCGTATTCCGGTGGGAAAGTGACGTCAGTGCAAACTCTCTATAAAAAGATCCACCAGAATGAAGACAGGGACCAGGGTGGCCACATTTGTAGTTGAGCCTTTCGTTTACAGCAGTGTCAGCTGATATCATAGAGTACTAATGGCTTATGGAGAAAGTGTCCCACAGGAAGTGTCCCACTCAGATGTCTCTGGCTTTTCTCATCCACAGGATGCTGCAGTCTCTAAAGAGCAGGAGGTGCCCCTGTGTCCCGTTTCAGTTTGCTTTAAAAGTGGCAAAGCAAACTGATGTCCGAGCTACTTATTTTCCAGACACAGTAATTTTGGGCCCCGCCCTTGCATGGATTGGGCCCCGGATGAGTCTAAACAGCCTGCGTTCAGGGGCACTGGCTAATTCAAATAATTACTGATCCAGTTTAACGCAATGCGCAAATCCATTTTCCATAAGACAAGTCCTCTACATCACAATCTTATACACACACCCACACACATGCATGCACGCACACACACAAACGCACACACACACACATGCGTACACACACACGCACACACATACACAAACACGCGCACACACACACACAAGCGCACACACACACAGACACAGGCACGCACACACACAAGTCCCAGCAGTCATGTGGGCAAGAACTGAAAATAGTTTAAATCTGCCCTCCTTGTGACAGGGCTGCCGACTGTTAGGGCACATACAAGCACCCCCCCCCCCCCCGTGAAGCCAATCAGTTTTGTAAGATGACAAATGCTGGAAGTTTGTGAATTAACTTTTTTATTTGAAAAGTAGAGCAGATAATCTGTTCTCCTCTCCTCCAAATAAAGCATAAAAACCACAAACAGAGGACAGACCGTTTGCTCTCCATCCACAAACCATTACAGCATTCCACTGGTTATAAAACCCATTCACTTACAAAAGCACAATGCAGAAGGTTACTGTTCCAGAAGGATGCGTGGACACGACTCCTGTAGGTGCAGGTACGGTGCCTGCCACTGCTTCATACGACTCAATCAGCGCTAACCCTAACCCTAAGCCTAAGCCTATCCCGAACCCTAACCCTAACCCGAACTCTACCCCTAACCCTAACTATCTGCAATTACTCATCTACTTAGCCCTCAAAACCAGCTTCTGAAGCACATTTGCACAAAACTACGTTTGAACGTTATTCCTACATTTCAAAATATTTGCCTGGTCTGAAAGGATAATCAATCTGCAGACCAGTGAATGTTTATATTTATTTACCATATAAATGAACAAAATGAAGGCTTTCAAGTAGACGGATCCTTTGAAAATCTGTTCTGTATGTTCTATAGCTTTGCAGCAGTAATTATCTTCTTAGATGAGCAGATGATGTTCTCCTAGAAATTGATTTAATACAGATATACAGGAATGACCAATGTGAATGATCAGTATCACAATAACATGAAAACTGACATAAGTGGATACGTTAAAATGTAATTGCCCTTCTAATGGTGGAGTACTTAGTCCTTGCTGGTCTCGTGCAACTACAACAAACATGAGCTTTCAGCATTTCTACACAACCATTTGTGTGCATGTGTGTGTGTGCGCATTCATGTATGTGTATGTGTGTGTGTGTGTGTGCGCATTCATGTATGTGTATGTGTGTGTGTGTAATGTAATTTCCTTTCAAAGGCTGGGGTCATCGTCAGGGATGCTACAAATATCCACAGGAAGCACTTGGACCTATAAGCCCCATGAGTTTAAATACTCTGTGTATACCTGGTAATTATTCTTTAACTAAAATCCCTTTTCCTTTAAGTGGTTGTGTACAAAATAACCAAGTATCAGTGACAGATAGAAAACAGAAAAGCCTCAATGTTCTTGGGGAAAACTCCCATTTTTGGCTGCAGTAACACTTAAAGCTTCCGCCATATATAAAAAATAAAGTGGATAATAACTTGGAGATCAAATATTTTATCTATAGTGTAAGTCTGTAGGTTTATTCCCTCTCTATGCGCCGGCACTAAAATACTGACTGGAAACAAGGTGGGGCTCTGCCAGCTGCTGGAGAGTGGGCGGGGCCTCCTCAGTAGGTGGGGGTGGTTTGTGGGTTAGGGGTGGAGCTGCTGGAAAGTGGGCGGGGCCTCCTCAGTAGGTGGGGTGGTTTGTGGGTTAGGGGTGGAGCTGCTGGAAAATGGGCGGGGACTCCTCAGTAGGTGGGGTGGTTTGTGGGTTAGGGGTGGAGCTGCTGGAAAGTGGGCGGGGCCTCCTCAGTAGGTGGGGTGGTTTGTGGGTTAGGGGTGGAGCTGCTGGAAAGTGGGCGGGGCCTCCTCTGTAGGTGTGGTGGTTTGCGGGTTAGGGGGTGGAGCTTCTGGAAAGTGGGCAGGGCTTCCTCAGTAGGTGGAGTGGTTTGTGGGTTAGGGGTGGAGCTGCTGGAGAGTGGGCGGGGCCTCCTCAGTAGGTGGGGATGGTTTGCGGGTTAGGGGTGGAGCAGCTGGAAAGTGGGCGGGGCCTCCTCAGTAGGCAGGGGTGGTTTGTGGGTTAGGGGTGGAGCAGCTGGAAAGTGGGCAGGGCTCCTAAGTCAGTGGGGGAGATTTTCGGGTAAGGGGCGGAGCTCCATGGGATCAGGTGGAGTTCTCAGGCAGGGTGGTGTACAGCAGACCTCCGACAACCATCAGCGCAACCGCCGAGACCCAGGAGAGCCAGCCACTCTGAAACAGAGACACACCACAGTCACTAAACTCAGTCACTAAACTGTGCTGCTGAGGACAACACTAAACACAGTCACTAAAATGTGCTGCGGACAACACTAAACACAGTCACTAAACTGTGCTGCGGACAACACTAAACACAGTCACTAAACTGTGCTGTGGACAACAGTAAACACAGTTACTAAACTGTGCTGCGGACAACAATAAACACAGTCACTAAATTGTGCTGTGGACAACACTAAACACAGGCATTAAACTGTGCTGCTGTGGACAACACTAAACACCGTCACCTTATTAAATTGTGCTGCTATGGATATCACTAAACACAGCCATTAAACTGTGCTGTTGTGGACAACACTAAACACAGTCACCTTATTAAACTGTGCTGCTATGGATATCACTAAACACAGTCATTAAACTGTGCTGTGGACAACACTAAACTCAGTCACTAAACTGTGCTGCTGCGGACAACACTAAACACAGTCACCTTATTAAACTGTGCTGCTATGGATATCACTAAACACAGTCATTAAACCGTGCTGTGGACAACACTAAACACAGTCACTAAACTGCTGTGGACAACACAACACAGTCACTAAACTGTGCTGTGGACAACACTAAACACAGTCACCTTATTAAATTGTGCTGCTGTGGACAACATTAAACACAGCCATTAAACTGTGCAGCTGTGGACAGTACTAAGCACATCCAAATGTAATAATAATAACTTTTAAAATAAAAGAGGCACATTCACATGCAGAATAGTGGGGAAAAATCAGACGGTTAAGACAGACAGCTGACTCACTGAAGTTCTCCAAATGCACCAGAGTTCTTAAATATGAAATAGAGACATGGAGTTGAGACACACCCCCTGGGTTTAGGGTTAATGAGTGTTAGTGGGGGAGCAGACACAGACAGGCAAGAGGGATTTGGGGTACCTGCATCTACCACAGGGAGCTGTACCCCCAGAACAGGACAGCCAGGACCACACCCACCAGCATAGCCAGGACAGGCTGCAGGGAGGGCTGCAGGGGAGGGACAGTACAATCAAGCACACATGAGCTCCATGGCCTTCACAGAGGTTTCTCCCCGCCTCATAGCTGGGGTCCTGCACAGACACATTCACTGAGTAAATGCAGGAGCAGGAGTTCTCAGGCCTCTGTGACTGACTGAGCCAATCCAGAACCCGGCTACGTAGGCAGTGTGTTTGGGGTCATCGTCTTGCTGCAGGATGAAGCACCAGCTGATGAGGTTGGAGGAATTTCTTTGTACATAGCCAGACAAAATCGGTCTGTACACTTCCTAATTCATCTTGTTACGACCCCAGTCATAAGTGTGTGTTCACATTTGTCTCTGTTGCCTGCATGTTTTGTCTTTCCAGTTCGTCACCTGATTGGCTAATTCTGTCTCCGGTTACTCAGCTTGAAAAGCCGCCATTTGCCACCTGCCAGTGGAGACTAGCTCTTTGAAATCGTGTTTGGTGTGTTGTGTATAATGATTGCTTTGTTTGACCCTGTTTTTGTTTGATCCCGATTCCCATCATGCCCTTGCGCTGTTTGCTGATTAGATCTTGTGTATGACCACTGACCTGTTCCCTTCCACTCCTCTTCTTTCCTTAGCCCTTCTAGTTTGTTTGCCCCGTGATTGTGTTTCTGACCATTCGCTCTCGTATTTGATTCTGATTCTCGCCTAGCCCCTCTGCTTTGTTTGCTGATCGGATTTTGTGTTTGATTGTAAGCTCGTTCTCAACCTCGACTCTCGTTTTGCCTTCTGCTCACGGTATAGTGCTGCGGTTAGTCAGTGTGTTCCCAGCTGGGCTACAATCCTTCCATTGGGACATAAGTTTGTTATTTTGCCTTGTTATTTTATCTTAATTATTAATTTAGCTACTCTGGGTGGAGATTTAACACTCCATTGCGGGTATGCCATTCTGACTTTAGATTTCAGACTATCGGCTAACTGTCCGAAGTTCAGCGTTCAAAGCCACCCCGTGTCTAGTACGCTTCGAAGACTAGCCAGCGTTCAGTACGATTTGGGCAGGTGGATAAGGACTGAAGTTACTGGTCGGTTTGCAGTACATTTCCCTACCCATTCCCTACCCATTTCCCTTATTATTCCCCGTTACAGTCTGACCCTAGACCTGTTCGTAACAATCCTACTGTTCCTCTTTCATTAATAAAGACGAATGAACCTGATCCAGAAGAAGCCATACATGCCCAAGCCATGACACTACCTCCTACCATGTTTAGGGGGAAGGGTATAAGGACGTAGTAGGGTAGGGGGTAGGGCATAAAGGATCAGGGCAGAAAGGAGTAGGGTATAAGTGACTAGGGTATATGTGAGTAGGGTATAAGGAGGTAGGGTATAAGTGAGTAGGGTATCAGAAGGTAGGGTATAAGTGAGTAGGGTATAAGGAGGTAGGGTATAAGTGAGCAGGGTGTAAGGGGTTATGGTATATGTGAGTAGGGTATAAGGAGGTAGGGTATAAGTGGGTAGGGTATAAGTGAGCAGGGTGTAAGGGGTTATGGTATATGTGAGGAGGGTATAAGGAGGTAGGGTATAAGTGAGTAGGGTATAAGGGGGTAGGGTATATGTGAATAGGGGATAAGGAGGTAGGGTATATGTGAGTAGGTTATAAGAAGGTAGGGTATAAGTGAGTAGGGTATATGTCAGTAGGTTATAAGGAGGTAGGGTATAAGTGAGTAGGGTATAAGGAGGTAGGGTATATGTGAGTAGGGTATAAGGAGGTAGGGTATATGTGAGTAGGGTATAAGGAGGTAGGGTATAAGTGAGTAGGGTATAAGAAGGTAGGGTATAAGTGAGTAGGGTACAAGGTGGTAGGGTATAAGTGAGTAGGATATAAGGGGGTAGGGTATATGTGAATAGGGGATAAGGAGGTAGGGTATATGTGAGTAGGTTATAAGAAGGTAGGGTATATGTGAGTAGGGTATAAGTAAGCAGGGTGTAAGGGCACACTCACTCGGCTGGCTCTCTCCTGCAGTTGTTTCAGGCTGCCCTTGCACTGGTGCAGCTCCTCTGACAGGGACAGCTTCTCCTGCTCCACCTCTGAGCACCTCTGCTTCACCTGAACCAGCTCCACCTGAGTGTCCTCATACTGCAAGGAACACACACACACCTGAGTGTCCTCATACTGCACAGCACACACACACACACACACCTGAGTGTCCTCATACTGCAAGGAACACACACACACACCTGAGTGTCCTCATACTGCAAGGAACACACACACACACACCTGAGTGTCCTCATACTGCAAGGAACACACACACACCTGAGTGTCCTCATACTGCAAGGAACACACACACACACCTGAGTGTCCTCATACTGCAAGGAACACAAACACACGTGTGCAAACATACACATGCATACAGGCGCATACATAGATAGATAGATAGATAGAAACTTTATTGATCCCGTAGGGAAGTTCCCTTAGGGAAATTCAGGACACACGTGCGCACACACGTCATATAGCAAAGAATACACACAGGTGTATCATTATCTCATTCTGAAGGCCCCTGGTTTTGTGGGCTGTCGGATAATGGTGAATAAGAGGACAGTGAGTAGAAGATAAGGGCTAGAGGGTAAAGTATAAATGGGTAGAGTATGAGGGTGTACAGGAAAAGTGGGTAGGGTATAAGAATGTAGAAGTTAATGGGGTAGGATGTAAGTGAGTAGGGTATACGTGAGTAGGGTATAAGTGAGTAGAGTATAAGGAGGTAGGGTATACGTATGTAGGGAATAAAGGGGTAGGTATAAGTGAGTAGGGCATACGTGAGTAGGGTATAAGGGAGTAGATATAAGTGAGTAGAGTATAAGGAGGTAGGGTATACGTATGTAGGGAATAAGGGGGTAGGTATAAGTGAGTAGGGTGTAAGAGGGTAGGGTATAAGGGAGTAGAATATAAGTGAGTCGTGTATATGTGAGTAGGGTATAAGGAGGGAGGGCAGAAATCAGTAGGGTACAAGTGAGTAGGGTACATGTGAGTAAGGCATAAGGAGGTAGGGTATATGTGAGTAGGGTACATGTGAGTAAGGCATAACGGGGTAGGGTATATGTGAGTAGGGTATAGACGACCGGTCAAAAGTTTTAGAACACCTCCATTTTTACAGTTTTTATTGAAATTTACATAGTTGTCTCAATGTACTCTCAAATTAAAGCATAAAACAAATAAACAATTGGAGATTTAAAAAAGAAATCATGGAATCGTTCTTTGCTTTCATCCTTCTGTCCAGTTCAACCCAAGCAGCTTGATGGGCTTTAAGTCCAGAGACTGTGCTGGCTATTTCATGATTTGAAGCCTACTGTCTTGTTCTTTTCTTCTAAGATAGTTCTGACATAGCCTGGAGGTATGTTCTGGGTCAGTATCTTGCTGTAGGATGAACCCCTGACCAACTAGGTGTTGACCAGAGGGTATTGCATGGCACTGCAAAATACTGTGGTAGCCCTTTTTGTTCAGGGTGCCAGTCACCAGTCACTGTGCAAGTCACCAAATCTGGATCCAGCAAAAGAGCCCCAGACCATCACGCCTCCTCCTCCATGTTTGAGAGTTGGTGACACACACTGAGGAACCATCCTTTCACCTACCTGATGGTGTACAAAAACCCTGCGTGATGATCCGACGATTTCAAATTTTGATTAAGCGGTCCATAAGACCTTCCAGTCTTCAGTAGTCCACTGCCGGTGCTTCATGGCCCAGGCAAGCCTCTTTTAGCAATGGCTTTCGTACTGCCACTCAACCTGTCAAACCTGCAGCTCGAAGTCTTCTCTTCTTGTTGAAACTGAGACTTGCTTACTTCGACCACTGCTAAGTTGTGCATGAAGCTGTTGTCCTGTGAGCCGCCTATCACTCAAGCTGTTGACTCTCAGAAACTTGTCTTCAGTTTCTGTTGTGGCTTTGGGTCTGCCGGACCTCTTCCTGTCAGAGTTACCTCCAGTTTCCAAGTGCCTTTCGATGGTGTAGGAAACTGCACTCAGTGACACCTTCGTTTTTTTTTTTTTGCAGTTTCTCTAAAGGAAAGACCTACACTTTTAAGGGTTATAATGGTCTGTCTGTCTTCCTTTATTAATAGTCTTTTTCTTGCCATTATGATAGCAATATACTACTTCCTGCAGTGCAATATTGTCCAAAATATGCTTCAGAGGGTGTAGTAATACAGTCTGTTCCAACACTGATTTTATACAGACAGAGGGTTTGTAAGTAATCAAAAGAAAATTGGGACACCTGTAGGAATTATTTTAATCAACTTTCAAGGCTTAATTTACTTCCATTGCTGTAGAAGTAAGTTGTTAGCTCATTACTTGTTCCCTGAAAAAGGCCTTTTGTTATAACTCTGAAATTTACATTATTTTTCCGTTTTTGGTAACCTAAACTTTTTAACCTCTGGCAGTTTACCACTTACCTTTGTACCATTTTTTTAGGTCATTCACTGGACTTGAACTGTTTAAATTTCAATAAAACTGCAAAAATGGGGGTGTTCTAAAACTTCTGGCCGGTAGTGTACGTCAGTAGAGTATATGTGAGTACGGTATAAGGAGGTAGGGTATACTGGGTAGGGTATAAGGAGGTAGGGTATACTGGGTAGGGTATACTGACTCTCTCCTGCAGTTGTTTCAGGCTGTCCTTGCACTGGTGCAGCTCCTCTGACAGGGACAGCTTCTCCTGCTCCACCTCTGAGCACCTCTGCTTCACCTGAACCAGCTCTACCTGAGTGTCCTCATACTGCAAGGAACACACACACACACACACCTGAGTGTCCTCACACTGCAAGGAACACACACACACACACCTGAGTGTCCTCATACCGCACTGAACACACACACACACACACACACACACACACCTGAGTGTCCTCAAACTGCAAAGAACACACACACACCTGAGTGTCCTCATACTGCAAGGAACACAAACACACACACACACACACACACACCTGAGTGTCCTCATACTGCAAGGAACACAAACACACACACACACACACACACACACACACACTGTACCTCTCTCTGAAGGCCCTTGATTCTTGCGGTTGCCTGGTCTAACTGGGCCTTCAGTCGGGCCCGGTCCTGCTGGCGCTGCTCCTGCTGCTCTGCCAGTCTGCTCTCTAGCTCCCCCTGTGTGCGCTCCAGAGCATTGACACTACGGCCCAGCAGGGCAGCCTGGTCCCGCGAGCTGGAGCCCAGCCAGAGTGTAGCACAGGAGAGAGAGAGCGAGCATGCAGTGTGTTACAGTGTGAGTGTCTGGAAGAATGCTTATGTGTATGTTTGTGTGCATGCGTAGATGTGTGTGTATGAATGTGTACATATATTTGTGCTGTGTGTGTGTGTGTTTGTGTGTGTGTCTACGTGTGTGTGTGTGTGTCTGTATGTGTGTCTGCGTGCGTGTGTGTGTCTGTTTGTATGTGTGTCTGCGGGTGTGTGTGTGTTTGTATGTGTGTGTGTGTGTGTGTGTACGTGTGTGTCTGTGTGTTTGTATGTATTTCTGCGTGTTTCTGCGTGCATGTGTGTGAGTGTGTATGTGTGTGTATAGTGTGTGTGTGTTTGTATGTGTTTCTGCGTGTGTGTGTGTGAGTGTGTGTGTGTATAGTGTATAGTGTGTGTGTGTGTGCACGCGTGTGTGTGTGTATGCGTGCGTGCGTGCTTGTGTGTCTGTGTGTGAGAGTGTATGTGTGTGTCTGCGTGTGTCTGCGTGCGTGTGTGTGTGTGTCTGTTTGTATGTGTGTCTGTGTGTGTGTGTGTGTGTACGTGTCTGTGTGTGTTTGTATGCGTTTCTGCATGTGTGTGTGTGAGTGTGTATGTGTGTGTGTATAGTGTGTGTGTGAGTGTGTGTGTCTGTGTGTGTTTGTATGTGTTTCTGCATGTGTGTGTGTGAGTGTGTGTGTGTGTGTATAGTGTGTGTGTGCGTGTGTGTGTGCGTTTTTGTGTGTGTGCGTGTGCGTGTGTGTGTGTGTCTGTGTGTGTGCGTGTGTGCATGTGTGTGTGAGTGTGTGAGTGCGTGTGTGTGTGTCTGTGTGTGTTTGTATGTGTTTCGGCGTGTGTGTGTGAGTGTGTGTGTATAGTGTATAGTGTGTGTGTGTACAGTGTATAGTGTGTGTGTGTGTCTGTGTGTGTTTGTATGTGTTTCGGCGTGTGTGTGAGTGTGTGTGTGTGTATAGTGTATAGTGTGTGTGTGAGTGTGTGTGTGTTTGTATGTGTTTCGGCATGTGTGTGAGTGTGTGTGTGTGTGTATAGCGTATAGTGTGTGTGTGTGTGTGTGTGTGTGTATAGTGTGTGTGTGTCTGTCTGTCTGTGTGTGTGTACAGTGTATAGTGTGTGTGTCTGTCTGTGTGTGTGTACAGTGTATAGTGTGTGTGTGTGTGTGTGTATGTGTCTGTGTGTAGTGTATAGTGTGTGTGTATGTGTGTGTATGTGTTTCGGCATGTGTGTGAGTGTGTGTGTGTGTATAGTGTATAGTGTGTGTGTGTGTATATAGTGTGTGTGTGTGTGTCTGTCTGTGTGTGTGTACAGTGTATAGTGTGTGTGTGTGTATGTGTGTGTAGTGTATAGTGTGTGTGAATGTGTGTGTATAGTGTATGTGTGTGTGTGTATAGTGTGTGTGTGTGTAGTGTATAGTGTGTGTGTGTGTGTGTGTGTGTGAGTGTGTGTGTGTATAGTGTATGTGTGTGTGTGTGTATAGTGTGTGTGTGTGTAGTGTATAGTGTGTGTGTGTGTGTGTGAGCTCACCTGTGCAGCTCTTTCTCCAGGTGTTGCATATTTTCCTGAAGCGCAGTCTTCTCAGAGCACAGGGCTGCGCACTCGGTCTGCAGAACGAAGCAGTTCTTCTGCAGCTCACCTGCGCATACGCAACAGAACCCGTCCCGTCAGTCTGTGCATACGCAACACAACCCGTCTAAAACAGGCCCTTTATTCAGCTCAGTGAAGGGAGACACCGCGGTCTTGGGGATGCAACCGTCAACCAAAGCTCTTACATCTGCACTGCTGCGCAGACGGCTGGCTGTACCTTGCAGCTGCGCAGTCAGTGCAGACGGCTGGTTGTACCTTGCAGCTGCGCAGATGGCTGGCTGTACCTTGCAGCTGTGCAGACAGCTGGCTGTACCTTGCAAATGCACAGACGGCTGGCTGTACCTTGCAGCTGCGCAGCCTGCGCAGACTGCAGCTGGAGCTCCTGCAGACGGGTCTTCAGGCTGCTGCTCTCCTGCTCGCATTCGGCTGCTCTGCGGCGCCCCCTGTCCAGCTCGGCGGTAACGGCGGCCAGACTCTCCTGCAGCGCGGTTCTCTCCTTCTTCCGCTCGCTGGCGCTGGCCTCCACTGCACCCTGCAGCAACAGCACCTCCTCCTGGGCACGGGACACAACGCACGCCCGCTCCGCACACAACACCTGCACCTCCTCCTGCAGCTTCTGCACCTGGGCTGAGAGAGAGTGAGAGTGAGAGAGCGTGAGTGTGTGTGTGTGTGTGTGTGTCAGAGAAGGAGAGCGTATGCAAGTGTGTGAGTGTGTGAGAGAGAGATAGAGGGGGGTCAGTAGGTGGCTGCAGTACCACCGGCTTTCAATGCCTCTGTTTCCCCAGAAACTGACCTTGCAGAGCCTGGATCTGATTGGCTGATTCCTGGGAATGGAGCTGGGCTTCTCTCCTCTCCTTTTCCAGTACATCTGTGGCACCAGCGTCAGCATACGACCATTACACATTATAAAGAGGAGCACATCAGCACAGTTGGGACCAGCACAGTGATCACCAACAATCAGCACCAACACAGTCAGCACCAGCACAGTCAGGACCAGCACAGTGAGCACCAACAGTCAGCACCAACACAGTCAACAACAGCACAGTCAGCATCAGCACAGTCAGGACCAGCACAGTGAGCACCAACAATCAGCACCAACACAGTCAGCACCAACACAGTCAACAACAGCACAATCAGTCCCAGCACAGTCAACATCAGCACATTAATTACCAACACAGTTAGCACAAGCACAGTGAGAACCAGCAATCAGCACCAACATAGTAAGCAACAACAGTCAGCATCAACACAGTCAACAACAGAAGTCAGTATCAACACAGTCGGCACAGTCAGCAACAACACGGTCAACAACAGCACGGTCAGGACCAGCACAGTGAGCACCAACAGTCAGCACCAACACAGTCAACAACAGCACAGTCAGCATCAGCACAGTCAGGACCAGCACAGTGAGTCACACAGTCACAGTCAACAACAGCAGTTAACACATTCAAATACAGAAGTCAGTATCAACACAGTCGGCACAGTCAGCAACAACACGGTCAACAACAGCACGGTCAGCAACAACACAATCAGCAACAGCACAGTCAACACCAGCACAGCCAGCGCCAGCACAGTCAACACCAGCACAGTCAAGATTTGATTTCAGACCATGTAACGCATCAGCACAGTGAGCTAGTGAGGTGCAGGTGTCAGTACCTGCTTCATAAGCAGTTTAACGCAATTTATGAAGACAGTGTGCATACAGCCGCGTACCCTGGAGCTCCACACATCTGCTCTGGCTGCTAGAAGCCTGGTCCTGTGCCTCATGCAGCTGGCTGTTCAGACGGGCAACATGCTCCGCCTCTCCAGACTGAAGCTCCGCCTCTCTGGAACGAAGCTCCACCTCTCTGGAATTAAGCTCCGCCTCTCTAGACTGCAGCTTCGCCTCTCTGGACTGCAGCTCCACCCCTCTGGACTGAAGCTCCGCCTCTCTGGACTGCAGCTCCACCCCTCTGGACTGAAGCTCCGCCTCTCTGGACTGCAGCTCACCACTCCCACAATCCTCTGCGTAATGAAAGGGTGAGAAGACTCACACACATTCAGACAGGCAGCAGGGGGCGCTGTTCACTAGCACACAAACAGCAGAGCAGCAGCCTGCTACAGCTGCAGCTGTGTGGTGCTGCTGGTATAAACCCAGTTGGGTGCTACGCACTGGTGGTGGGTGAGGTGATTTCCCCTTCCTCACTGTAAAAAGCACTTTGAGAGTTCAGAAAAGTGCCATATAAATGCAATGATTCATTCATTCATTCATTCAAATGCCCAGCGCTCTTCCTGCTCCCTACAGGGAACACACACACACATCACACACCGACACACCGACACACACACACACACACACACACACACACACACACACACACACACACACACACACACACACCACACACACACAGACACACACACACACACACACACACACACACACACACACACACACACAGACACACACACACACACACACACACACACACACACACCGACACACACACACACACACACACACAGACACACACACACACACACACACACACACCGACACACACACCACACACACACACACACACACCGACACACACACACACACACACACACACACACACACACACACACCGACACACACACACACACACACACACACACACACACGCACACACACACCACACACACACACACACCATACACACACACACAGATACACCACACACACACACACCGACACACACACACACCATACACACACACACAGACACACACACACTATACACATACACACTTCACTCAGCACTGCAGCTGCACCCTAGGCCACGCCCACCTCAGCCTCTCAGACAGACTGAGCCTTTTAACCCCCCAGTCACATCGCAGCACAGTAAGTTGCACCTACATGCTAAC
The DNA here is from genome assembly GCF_018555375.3 of Anguilla rostrata. Lineage (NCBI taxonomy): Eukaryota > Metazoa > Chordata > Actinopteri > Anguilliformes > Anguillidae > Anguilla > Anguilla rostrata. The sequence continues at coordinate 281,076 of NC_057943.1, read as the reverse complement.
GTTTCCCTGCTACCAGCTGCAGTGCTGAGCTACTGACCAAGCACCATCTGCACAAGCGACTGGCCTACTTAACTATTGAGCAAACTATGCCTCAAGCTAAAGCAAGTCCCAAGCAAGCCTAAGCAATCCAGATAAACTGGTGCAGCCAGACAGCTGTGCATTGTGGGTCGGGGGAGGGATGACCAAATCAATCTGGGGCTGACAGAGCAGCACAGGAGAACAAAATGGAGCAACATACCTGTATGTGCACGTGTGTATGTGTGTGTGCGTGTATGTGCATGTGTGTATGTGTATGTATTACTACTTCTTGTTTTAAAACTTATTACTAATCTTGTTTTTATCTCTTAATTTAGCAAAAATGGACTGAAAATAACCTGCGCAACACCTGTGTAGCCCTGTGTCCTGATCCCTGTGCAGCCCTGTGTCCTGCCTGATCCCTGTGCAGCCCTGTGTCCTGATCCCTGTGTCCTGCCTGATCCCTGTGCAGCCCTGTGTCCTGATCCCTGTGTCCTGCCTGATCCCTGTGCAGCCCTGTGTCCTGATCCCTGTGTCCTGCCTGATCCCTGTGCAGCCCTGTGTCCTGCATGATCCCTGTGCAGCCCTGTGTCCTGCCTGGTCCCTGTGCAGCCCTGTGTCCCGCCTGATCCCTGTGTAGCCCTGTGTCCTGATCCCTGTGCAGCCCTGTGTCCTGATCCCTGTACAGCCCTGTGTCCTGATCCCTGTACAGCCCTGTGTCCTGCCTGATCCATGTGCAGCCCTGTGTCCTGATCCCTGCGCAGCCCTGTGTCCTGCCTGATCCCTGTGGAGCCCTGTGTCCTGCATGATCCCTGTGCAGCCCTGTGTCATGCCTGATCCCTGTGCAGCCCTGTGTCCTGATCCCTGTGTCCTGCCTGATCCCTGTGCAGCCCTGTGTCCTTATCCCTGTGCAGCCCTGTGTCCTGCTTGGTCCCTGTGTAGCCCTGTGTCCTGATCCCTGTGCAGCTCTGTGTCCTGATCCCTGTGTCCTGCCTGATCCCTTTGCAGCCCTGTGTCCTGCCTGATCCCTGTGCAGTCCTGTGTCCTGCCTGATCCCTGTGCAGCCCTGTGTCCTGATCCCTGTGCAGCTCTGTGTCCTGATCCCTGTGTCCTGCCTGATCCCTTTGCAGCCCTGTGTCCTGCATGATCCCTGTGCAGCCCTGTGTCATGCCTGATCCCTGTGCAGCCCTGTGTCCTGCCTGATCCCTGTGCAGTCCTGTGTCCTGCCTGATCCCTGTGCAGCCCTGTGTCCTGATCCCTGTGTAGCCCCGTGTCCTGCCTGATCCCTGTGCAGCCCTGTGCCCTACCTGATCCCTGTGCAGCCCTGTGTCCTGATCCCTGTGCAGCCCTGTGTCCTGCCTGATCCATGTGCAGCCCTGTGTCCTGGCTGATCCCTGTGCAGCCCTGTGTCCTGGCTGATCCCTGTGCAGCCCTGTGTCCTCCCTGATCCCTATGCAGCCCTGTGCCCTGCCTGATCCCTGTGCAGCCCTGTGTCCTGATCCCTGTGTCCTGCCTGATCCCTGTCCAGCGTGATCCGTTAAGCCATTCAGCTAACAGCATTACACTAAAGACATCAGTGAACACACAGGTATATTTTAAGAGCGTGTGAAATACTGAAAACACAGCAGGGCACGCAGCTGTGTGACTGGCACGTGCAGCACGTACGCAGCCCATAGCGCCCCCTTCATGCAGCCTACTGCATTACCTGCACTCTGCTGCCTCACATAGTATGTCTAGACTGGCTGTGTGGAACTGCACAGGAGCGTGGTCTGTGATGTTCAGGTCCATCCCCATCCCACCTGCAGACAACCCAACTGCACTTAAAACTGTACGACTCCGCTTCCTCAAACTAACGCGGCAAAGATTCTTAGGATTCTTTAATAATAATAATATTTTTAAATTATTATTGGACTTGGATTCTGAAGAGTCAAAAACATATAGATAGACATGATATAATGTATATAGATAGCTAGGACAGATATATAGATAGATATAGATAATTAGACCTTGCTGCTCCGTTTCAGAGACAGTGCCGTATTGAAGTATTCTAAACGCCCCCCACACAGCGTGTTACAAAAGTGCTCTATCACACTATAGGACGGAGTGTGGCACAGTAGGTAAGGAACTGCGCTTGTAACCGAAAGGTCGCAGGTTCGATTCCCGGGTAAGGACACTGCCGTTGTACCCTTGAGTAAGGTACTTAACCTGCATTGCTTCAGTATATATCCAGCTGTATAAATGGATACAATGTAAAGTGCTATGTAAAAAATAAAAAAAAAGTTGTGTAAGTCGCTCTGGATAAGAGCGTCTGCTAAATGCCTGTAATGTAATAATGTAATGATCCCTCTAAACTCAGTGGATTCCTTTTTCCTCCCATCTATTATACTGATAATGGTTAAATGCTGTCTCATCCACCACCAACCTGGGTGATGCATGGCAGCCATTTTGTGACAGAACGCTCACCACACATCAGTTGAGCTGGAGAGGGAGAGAATGACTTTTAGCCAATGAAAGTGGGGGACGAATAGGTGGCAGGTTGAGAGAGCCAGGTTGGGAATTTAGCCAGGACACCGGGGAACCCCCTACTCTTTGTAATGAGTCTCATGGGGTCTTTAATGACTACAGTGAGACAGGACCTCGGCTTAACATCGCATCCAAAAGACCGAGTATCCTACTGCACAGTAGCCCCTCACAGCACTGGGGTTTATTAGACCAGAGAGATTGCAAGATTGCCCCCAGCTGGACCACCAACACCACCCCCAGCAGCAACTTAGTTTTCCCCAGATGCCCCCCACCCCAGTACTAACCGAGCCCACACCTGCTTAACTCTAGCCATCAGGCAGGAGCAGGGCACAGGGTGGCAGAGCTGCTGCAGTCTGAAACTGGGTGATGGAGTCTTGCTGGTTCTAATTTTACACAATGACCCAGTTCCAAATTCAGCTGTTTCAGGCCCTGAAAATTAGAGGCAGACAAAGTGCTTCAGGGACCGGATCTCTCAGGCCGTGATAAAGACTCCGTTTCCCAGGGTGCTGCTGTGTAACTGCAGGCCCACGTGTAGCTTTTATCCACACTGAGAGTTAAAGAGAAACACTACACTGCAACTGGAGAGTTACTGCAGCTACTTTACTAAGGAATATCAGTACTGCACTAAGTCATAGACAATACTGCAGAGAGAGGCACAGTCAGTACAGCACAGTCACAGTCAGTACTGCAGAAAGTCACAGTCAGAACTTCAGAAAGTCAGTCAGCACTGCAGAGATAAGCACAGTCAGCACTTCAGTGAGGCACAGTCAGTACAGCACAGTCACAGTCAGTACCGCATAGAGAGGCAGTCAGAACTGCAGAAAGTCAGTAAGTACTGCAAAGATAAGCACAGTCAGTACTGCAGAGTCATAGTCAGTACCGCATAGAGAGGCACAGTCAGAACTGCAGAAAGTCAGTCAGTACTGCAGAGATAAGCACAGTCAGCAGAGTCATGAAGAGGCACAGTCAGAACTGCAGAAAGTCAGTCAGTACTGCAGAGATAAGCACAGTCAGCAGAGTCATGAAGAGGCACAGTCAGTATTGCATAGAGAGGCACAGTCAGAACTTCAGAAAGTCAGTCAGTACTGCAGAGATAAGCACAGTCAGTACGGCAGTCATAGTCAGTACTGCATAGAGAGACACAGTCAGAACTGCAGAAAGTCACAGTCAGTACTACAGTCACAGTCCGCAGTGCAAAGAGAGAGAGAGTCTGTACCTCAAAGAGAGGCACAGTCAGGTATAGAGGCACAGTCCATACAGAGGCACAGTCAGGTATAGAGGCACAGTCCATACAGAGGCACAGTCAGGTTCAGAGGCACAGTCCATACAGAGGCACAGTCAGGTTCAGAGGCACAGTCCATACAGAGGCACAGTCAGGTTCAGAGGCACAGTCCATACAGAGGCACAGTCAGGTTCAGAGGCACAGTTCATACAGAGGCACAGTCAGGTATAGAGGCACAGTCAGGTTCAGAGGCACAGTCAGGTATAGAGGCACAGTCAGGTTCAGAGGCACAGTCAGGTATAGAGGCACAGTCAGGTTCAGAGGCACAGTTCATACAGAGGCACAGTCAGGTATAGAGGCACAGTTCATACAGAGGCACAGTCAGGTTCAGAGGCACAGTTCATACAGAGGTACAGTCAGCAGTGAGTGAATGGGGAACAGGCAGCATTATAAGATCTGCTGCCAGTCCTCCATGCGTGGAGTCCTGACTAATTCCCTCTAATTGGCTCACATTCTGAACACAAGCACCACACGAATGCCAGCTCAGGCTCAACACATTCTCTGCAAGTCACCTACTTCCTGTCAGTGAGTGAGGATCACTTCCTGTCTGTGAGTCATGTTACGTGTAATGGGGGTGTGAATCTGTATAAAACTGTCTAATCCAAGTTTACCCATGAGAAGTGCTCCAATCAAAGTGCTATTAATAGCACTGCACCCCCCCCCCCCCAAGGATCTGCGCACACACACACACACACACACACAAGCCCCCATGATATGCACACACACCCACACACACCCACATCTCTATCTGCACACACACACACACCCCTCCCCTCCACTATCTGCACACCCCCCCCAGGATCTTCACACCACCATTATAAATCTCAAAGATTCCTCTGCACCAGCCACAGTACTCCTGCCCGCCCTCTACTCCTGCTCTCCTCAGTGACCACTCCTGCTCTCCCTCTACCCCTGCTCTCCTCAGTGACCACTCCTGCTCTCCTTCTACTCCTGCTCTCCTCAGTGACCACTCCTGCTCTCCCTCTACTCCTGCCCTCCTTCTACTCGTGCCCTCCTCAGCCTCTACTCCTGCTCTCCTCAGCGACCACTCCTGCTCTCCCTCTACTCCTGCTCTCCTCAGCCTCTACTCCTGCTCTCCTCAGCGACCACTCCTGCTCTCCCTCTACCCCTGCTCCCCTCAGCCTCTACTCCTGCTCTCCTCAGCCTCTACTCCTGCTCTCCCTCTACTCCTGCTCTCCTCACTCCTGCCCTCCCTCTACTCCTGCTCTCCCTCTACTCCTGCCCTCCCTCTACTCCTCTCCTCCTTACTCCCACCCTCCTCACTCCCAGCATGCACCATGCTGACCCAGCCGTGTTCAGCAGTGTAAAGTTTGAGTGCTGAGTTACCAGTGAGCAGCGTGACGTTATTCACAGCCTCAGTGTCTTTCTTCTCCTCCATTCTGCCTGTGAAAGAGGGAGAGTCCCAGAGATCAGCACAGGAACATCACACAGCCGTCAGACAGCATTGGACACGCTAACTCATTATTACAGCATGAATATCCTCATTCTTCACCGACGCACCCTCTAACCACAGCTCAACGAAACGCACCACAGGCAAAATGCAAGCACACTCAAACCACAGCTCAACGAAACGCACCGCAGGCAAAACGCACTCACAACACCGCCGCAAAGCTACCAAACAGCAGCTGAAACTCAAGCAGATCATTCACTAAAACACTAATTCCCAACAGTAATGGCCCCTGATACACGAAAGTGCATAAAAATCGAATACAAAATTCTGCATGCATTTCACGCAAAGCTGCAAAGAAAGACAAGGTCAATTTACAGTTGTGAATGCAATTATTAAGTTTTTTTTAAATGAAGGTGGAAAAGAAAGAACATGCAAAAACTTGCAACTGTCAAATTGCTCAACTTTCTCTAAAGTAGCATAAATGATACATTTCATATGGTGTATATTAGCCCCAGCAGGTCTGAAGCAACTATACAAATCTATGATTAATAAAAAGGGATTATAGAATGAGAAGCTGCTGCTTTACCTGTCGAGTGCATGGTGCAGTCTTCTACCGAGCTCAGTGTGCCTGACACTGTCCAGCCAGAAGCATCCATCAGAGACTCCGAGGGGGGTGGGAGAAACCATTCTGAGGAGGAGGGGGGGGGTCACAAACTCATATAATAAATGAGCCAAGAGACTGGACTAAAACAGAGCTTCTGTGAGACAGGGAGGGGTGAACTGGATATGTTTATTTGGGCAGACATGGGGGACAGTGTCCGTGTTCAGCCAGCGGCTCTGTCACATGGTCATCTGTACCCTAATCCAGCTGTGTGGGGCAGGAGTTATATTTTATAGCTTATTCAAAACAAAACGTCCTCTTAAAAACAAGACATTTACAGCCTCTGGCTGAATGTGCTGAGTCTATAATGCTGTTCTCCACGTTTAAGGAGAAAACATGCAGCAGAATGTAACGGTGGCGGGTTTCATAACCAGCGGGAGTGCGACAGTGCGTGACCGCTCCCTGCAGCACACAGCAGGGCACTGCCCAGCCAATCAGGACACAGTACCGTAACAACCTGTTAGTCCCGCGGCGCTCTCATGCTAATCACACTAATCACGCTAACTCCACGCTAATCTGGGCCATCAGCTCTCTGCATAAAGAGATCAGCAACCAGTACACGAGAGAGTGTGAGAGAGGGAGAGAGATAAAGAGACAGAACGTGAGAGAGAGATAGAGAGAGAGAGAACGTGAGAGAGAGAGATTATGACAGGATCTTTCCTCAGGCTAAGTTTGCAGAAAACAGAACTGCAATCCTGGCAGTCGAAAGCCTCATGGCACAGAAAGACCAGTCTTGTCCCTGCTGTCAGGGCTACAATCACACCAAGAGTCACTGCACCGCCATGGCAACCTACATAAAGAGCCAGCTAAAGACAGCTGCTGATAAAATCATATATTACACAATAACACAAGACCCCTGGCCCAGTCCCAAGAGCACAGGGAGGAAGTAAAAACTGCAGGAACAGTCGGTCCCCCACTCAGTCCCCCACTCAGTCCCCTACTCAGTCCCCCTACTCAGTCCCCCACTCAGCCCCCTACTCAGTCCCCCACTCAGTCCCCTACTCAGTCCCCCACTCAGTCCCCTACTCAGTCCCCCACTCAGTCCCCTACTCAGTCCCCCACTCAGCCCCTACTCAGCCCCTACTCAGCCCCACTCAGCCCCCACTCAGCCCCCCACTCAGTCCCCCTACTCAGTCCCCCACTCAGCCCCTACTCAGCCCCCACTCAGCCCCCTACTCAGCCCCCACTCAGCCCCTACTCAGCCCCCACTCAGTCCCCTACTCAGTCCCCCACTCAGTCCCCTACTCAGTCCCCTACTCAGTCCCCTACTCAGTCCCCACTCAGTCCCCCACTCAGTCCCCACTACCCACTCAGCCCCCTACTCAGTCCCCCTACTCAGTCCCCCTACTCAGTCCCCCACTCAGTCCCCCACTCAGTCCCCCACTCAGCCCCCACTCAGCCCCCTACTCACTCCCCTACTCAGTCCCCCACTCAGCCTGGAGGTAAAGCAGACAGGCAGACAGGCAGGCAGACAGACAGGCAGACAGACAGGCAGGCACGCAGGCAGGCAGACAGACAGATAGACAGGCAGGCAGACAGGTAGACAAGCAAGTCTCTCCATACCAGCCTACAGTATCACAGACCCACAAGAGCTACTACCTGCAGACCTGTGGAAGTGTGCATATTAAAACAAACATAGTCTTACGGGCATGATGTGTGTCACTGAATTACAGCACACACACCTGAGGGCAGTCAAACATCACACAATGACATCATTACAATAATTAATGCTGATAATCAGCTTTAAACACACAGGCTGCATGCTTGTCTCTGTGTGAAAAACAGCAGGTAGAGCACATGCCGTATGCATGAGAACAGACCTTTCGTGAGCGTCTTTTCGTTCATGAGACACTGGAGGAGTCCACTGAAGGGAGAAGCTGTGACAGGAACAGCAGGTTAGCAGGAATGCGGAGTCACTGTGTGTTCACGACAGGTGACATCATGTCTTCATTCTAAATGCACCATATCTGGGCTCATTATAAAACACTTCTGTTTATTAGTTAGTTGCACATTGTAACTGCTCTTATTTTTTGGAAAGCCTGTATTTAGCTGAAGTCTGATTCAGTTTTAATGGACAAGAGTTTCATAGGGGAATAGAGTCAATTAATACACAGTGCCCAAATGGATTTAAGAAGGTCAATGCAATTAACTGACTTCCAGCTCAATAAACCAACAGAGAATTCAGGAAGAACATTTCTATTAAAACAAGATTTTAACCCAGAGACAGGCTCACTCAGAACAAACACAGTACAAAAATATATACATATTAATCACAAAAAACTGTTTTAAGTGAATTTTCCAAAAGCCTCAAAAGAGAGGAAATTAAATTGATGAACCCTGAGGCTAAATCAGCCTGCTCTCCATCGAGATGAATCAGCACTGCCACAGCCCTGTACAGTACTGTACTTCACACAACAGGCACTCACCACAGGGCAAGACAAACCTTCTCTCAAAGAGCCTCCCTCTTATAATAGTGCTCTGTACAATACATTAGCAATCTTGTATATCAAAGCCAGAGGCAATATACTTGCAGATCTTGCAGTTTTATAAAGCATGCTTCATTTCCAGCATGCCCAGATGCCCTCTATGGGGCCACATACTACATGACTCCTTCAGCAGAGCTTACCCACAAACTGGGTCAGTACATAGCATACCATTTTTAAACTAGAGCGATTCATTGATAGTGTTAGAGTGTATATTGCTATTTCTTAAGGATATGAATCTAATTTTCAACGTATAACTCCACATCAGATAGTTACTACACTAGTATATCATAACCAGACATGAATGCTGCCGCGATTGATCCTACTGAAATCATACCGTTAGTCAGCCCTGCTGTAAGTAGCTATCTAGCAAACAGATAGCAAAGACAATACGGTACCTAACATTAACAGAACAGGCTGGCCACATGGTTTTGCTCTTGTTTACTGGATCCAGCACATTATAGTGAGAGTCAGTGTATGACTGACTGGCTTCTGCCTGCAGTGCTAAGACACAACGCTGTCCTGTTGTTCTCATGTTCATTTATTCCCCTGAGAGCTGAGGTCACACACTGCCGGGCATGACCCATGAACCATGACCCCAGCGTCCCAGAGCAAGAAGGATGCTGGGACAGCCCGAGCAGCAGGCTCCAGAGAGGTCACTCAGAGATGCGACACTCACCCAAAAAGTGGCTCTTTGTGATTTTATGCTGGTGCTGCTCCAAGCAACCTAGAACCAACAAAAACAGGGAAAGTAAAATATTACAGCCAAACATCGCCTCCTGGTGGTTCCCGCCAGCTCTCCACGCATCCTACCCTCTGCACTAACTCACCCTGTTTCCACACAGCAGTACACCTCCATGGGCCAGAAACTACCAGAGATTACACCCTCTGTCTGCACCATGTGTAAGCATGTCTAGTGATATACAGCTACCCTGCAGTGGTGTGCAGTTACTTGCAGTTACCCTGCAGTGATGTGCAGTATTGTGCAGTAGTGTGCAGTGGCGTGCATTATTGTGCAGTAGTGTGCAGTGACGTGCAGTATTGTGCACTGATGAGCAGTGAAGTGCAGTGGTGTGTAGTATTGTGCAGTGACGTGCAGTGATGTGCAGTATTGTGCATTGGTGTGCAGTGACGTACAGTGACATGCAGTTACCCTGCAGTGATGTGCAGTATTGTGCAGTAGTGTGCAGTGACGTGAAGTATTGTGCACTGACATGCAGTGAAGTGCAGTACTGCGCAGTGGTATGCAGTATTGTGCAGTAGCGTGCATTATTGTGCAGTAGTGTGCAGTGACGTGCAGTGCACACCACTGCACATCACTGCACACTACTGCACAATATTGCAGTGAATACGTGCAGTGAAGTGCAGTACTGTGCAGTGGTGTGCAGTATTGCGCAGTGATGTGCAGTTACCCTGTACAGATTGAAGACACTCCTTGGTGTCGCTGTTGGTCTGTGGCTCCTGCTCTTGCTCCTCCAGGCTTTGGATGAGGAGCTGAAGCTCCATCTTCTCCTGCAGGTGCTTCTGCAGCTGCTCCTCTTGCTGCCTCTCTGCCAGCTGAACACACCGTGTTCAGCACCATTATAAACTCACCAGCACACTGTGTACTGCCAGCTGAACACACCGCGTTCAGCGACATTACAAATTGTTTATAACTGTTTATAGCCTGTTTAAATGGCGCAGTAGTGCTGTTAGCCTGTTTAAATACAGTGGTAGTGCTGTTAGCCTGTTTAAATGGCGCAGTAATGCTGCTAGCCTGTTTAAATGGCGCAGTAGCGCTGTTAGCCTGTTTAAATGGCGCAGTAGTGCTGCTAGCCTGTTTAAATGGCGCAGTAGCGCTGTTAGCCTGTTTAAATGGCGCAGTAGTGCTGTTAGCCTGTGTAAATGGCGCAGTAGTGCTGCTAGCCTGTTTAAATGGCGCAGTAGCGCTGTTAGCCTGTTTAAATGGCGCAGTAGTGCTGCTAGCCTGTTTAAATGGCGCAGTAGCGCTGTTAGCCTGTGTAAATGGCGCAGTAGTGCTCTGTAAACGTGCCTTTATGGTGTGGGTCAGGCCCTGGATGATGCTGACGGCCTTGCTGTACTTGCTGGCCAGCTCCGTGAGCTCCTGTTCGGCATGCTCGCGCAGGTGCTGCAGGTGTAAGCAGGTGTCCTGCGCGCTAGACAGACTCAGCTGGGAAACACAGGAAGAAAGAACAGCCAATCAGAGGCTATCAGTGAACACTAGCCTATGCTGTACACAGTCAGTCAAAGAATTACTGCCTGTTAAAAGACCAGTGTGAGATCATCTAACACGTTCCTGCTTCGATTAGCTCAGTTTATTCAAACCAAGCCTCTGCTGGCAGTTTATGGGGCGGGGAGGGGGCGGTGTTTGGCCTCTCACCTCCACCTTACTGAGGGTCTGGCACACCTCCACCTTCTCCCGCAGGACGCGACGCAGGGCCTCCTTGGCTGTGCTCTGATAGGCCGCCAGCTCCAGAACCCTGCCCTCACACTGGTTCTAGAACAACAGCACGTCTTTGGAACACGGGGCAATGGCGTTGCCATGGAAACGCAGCAGCGCACTAAGGCTGACCAGCATTCAGCAAAGACACTGTTCCCCGGCAGCAGCGACTGCATTTCACATGGAAGGGTCCATTTTATTTTTCAAAGACGTTCATTAATTAAGATGGATGCAACAATGAGGAGAGACACTTTCCATGGATATTCCTTCATAAATGTGATGTAATTCTTTCCTAAACATGACATGAGAACCTCCCAAGCAGTACACAGACATTTCTACATGCTTAAGTCAATAAATAGGCATGTGGTGTGTGTGTTACGTAGTTGGTATGCCACCGTAATGTCAATTGCGGCATCACTGGAGACACAACTGAATAGCTGTGTTTATCGACATCCGCATTTGTGAATGACTTATAAATGTAATGCCTATGAAGGAGCTATGTAGTGCTTCTGAAGGAGCTATGTACTGACTATGCAAGGAGCTATGTAGTGACTCTGAAGGAGCTATGTAGTGACTATGAAGGAGCTATGTAGTGACTATGAAGGAGCTATGTAGTGACTATGAAGGAGCTATGTAGCGACTATGAAGGAGCTATGTAGTGACTATGAAGGAGCTATGTAGTGACTATGAAGGAGCTATGTAGTGACTGACTATGACAAGAGATGCCTATGTAGGACTATGAAGGACCATGTAGTGACTATGAAGGAGCTATGTAGCGACAATGAAGGAGCTATGTAGTGACTATGAAGGACCGCTCAAAGTGTTACCAAACGGCCGACTTCTCCTTCGTCAGCCAGTATTGTTGTATTGTTGGCCACTTTTTCAGCTTTGTTACCTAACGTTTGCAAATGTTCATGGTGAACAAAAACGAGGGATTGTTTGCAAATGTTAGCTAACATTAGCTTTCCTTCACCTTGTTGAACCCTGATTGCACCAGGGTGTTGAGCCAGAACTCACTCCAGATAATGCCTGCAGCATGTTTTCCATGACCTCTAACCTGGAGAGAAGTTGGTCCTCATCTACTACAGCCTGTAGGGGAGAGAAAACACTACACTGTGACATAACATTCAAAACCTCAGAGAATCCGTGACATTATTGCGGTGGCAGGTTTGCCATCCAGCCAAGTTACGCCTTGGCAGGGCATGCCCCATACCTATATGGCACCGAGAGTTTGGAACTTTTCAGGGTTCCCCACAGAAATAATCGCAATGACCACAGACTCTCAGCCCTCAGACTCTCATTAATTTACCTTCTGACCCCATTTCAACAGACAGAATTCATGAACAAGTTCACATCTACACAGTAAAGCCCCAAACTTAAGGAATTTTGCGTTTTCTCCTTCTCCTCCTCTTTCTTCTTCTTTTTTTCCCTGCCTGATTACATCATCATAAATGCTTCCAGCCCACAAATAATATGTCTTCCTATTGGACATTTAAGGTACACCCAATAAAAACTTTGGATGCACACGCAAACTGACATATACACTCGTTTAAAACACCAAAACGTTCACATACATATGTCTCCTGCCTTACTAGCTCATGAAAACCTCTCACACATTACACTGCCTTCCTGGGTAACTACAAATTCAATATAAACTATTGCTTTTGCATCTGTATAATCTTTGTGGGAAACTCATTCATATTTCTGAAATACAAATAAAATACACCCATAATTTAGATAGTTCCGCTTTCAGCATTTTAACCCAGTTTAATATTAGCTACCTTGCTAACGACACGACAGACCGACTGTATGACAGTACAGACGGCTGTCAAATTAAACTCTACAATCCGCATTGCACTTCGGTCCGGTAGGTAATATTACCGGTCCTATAAAAACTGGCACAAGATAATGACTTCTTCACATTTCCCTAAAAAGTGAAAATGTCAAATACACCGCTCTGCTGTTTCTACTGTTCAATATGTTTTAACTAGGCGTGGCTATACACTGCAATGGCACATTTTACATTTTCACAAGGAAACATTGGGTAGCATTGCTTTGGAATACAGCATGTTTAATTTGTTTGAGCTAAGAGAGGCAATATTTTTGCATGCAACTTGGCACAATTTTGATGTCAATACTTTTGATGGCAGGCCTAGATTTGAATGAATGACTTACAGACAGTGCTTTGTATGTGTGAGTACATGTGCTTATAGACCGTTTAAAAGCTCACAGTGATGTTATAAAGGCTTTAGAGCCTTTAAGCTGTGCTTATAGACAGTTTAAAAGCTCACAGTGATGTTATAAAAGGCCATAGAGCCTTTAAGCTGTGCTTATAGACAGTTTAAAAGCTCACAGTGATGTTATAAAAGGCCATAGAGCCTTTAAGCTGTGCTTATAGACAGTTTAAAAGCTCACAGTGATGTTATAAAAGGCCATAGAGCCTTTAAGCTGTGCTTATAGACAGTTTAAAAGCTCACAGTGATGTTATAAAGGCTTTAGAGCCTTTAAGCTGTGCTTATAGACCGTTTAAAAGCTCACAGTGATGTTATAAAGGCTTTAGAGCCTTTAAGTAGTACTTATGGACCATTTAAAAGTTCACAGTGAAGTTATAAAAGGCCATAGAGCCTTTAAATAGTAATTATAGACCATTTAAAAGTTCACAGTGAAGTTATAAAAGGCCATAGAGCCTTTAAGCTGTGCTTATAGACAGTTTAAAAGCTCACAGTGATGTTATAAAGGCTTTAGAGCCTGCTAATTAGTGCTTAATTAGATGGAAGTGCTGAGCGAGGTGTCACGCCCATCGAGGGAGGGTTGGTACCTGAAAACTGGCCTCCGAGGCTTCCTGTGTCCTTCCCAGCAGCCACTGCAGCGTCACCAACTTCTGCTCCAGCATCTGTTCCCGCTGCAAGGCCTCCTGGGTAGAGATGGTCACATGACCCATAAGATCCAGGAAACTCTACTGAAGGCAGCTGAGAACAGTATGGCTCTGCCATGGCTCGCGTATCTGCCAGGACAGTGATGTAAAAGCCGCAAGCAAATTCTTCAACAGGACAGGCCTGTGGGTTGCAACGGTATAATAAAACTGGCCCTGGACCAGTACTTTGGGAGGTACCCTCTCCAGAATGTGTCAATGACACATGCAAGCTGGATGACACTACATTACTGGGACTCAGGAGTAGTTGCCAAAACTATTCTCCGTGAACAACCTGACTTAGAATTAAACCCAATAGCTTCAATACAGATTGTTTCATGAAATTCTCATTATTTTGCAAACACTTTCAAGATTTAATTGTTGCTGTATTTCAGTAATTTTCCGTGGCATGGATCGAATGAAACAGGCACGGGCAGTTTTCTCAAGGACTGCTGCAGATCCACATTATAAGTTTGTTTCCCCATCTAGTGGTAAAACAAAGGCATTGCCGTTGCACTGAGAAAACAACAGTACTTGTGCAAAGCAGACATTACACTGATTGGCCAGAAGAGGTCGCCAGCGTGTCAGACCTTCAGATACTGGGAGAGCTGGAACAGTTCCAGGGAATACACGCTGGGTGTGCTCTCTGCAACCTGCGGGTGAGAGGACACAGTGGTCAAACAGGGCGATTCCCAAACATCCCTCACACCCCTCGCCCCTCCTGTCTGTGATTAAGCCTGGGCACAGAAGACACACTAACACGGCTGAAATGCACACGCACAGAGTTCACAGGCATGAAACACACAGACACACGAAATGGCGGAATGGCCAGGTAAACAGGTTAACAACAGAGGGTGCATCTACCGTAAAAATGTGAGGTTAAAAGTGACCTGTCTCTGCCAATCAGCTTCTTACCTTCCACACAGGAAGCGGTGATGTCGCTGGACTGGCTCTGGGAGGAGGACATCAGCAGGAGAAAATTTAGAAAAACAAAGCAGCTTATACGGCTCACCCCGCTAACCCGCGTATGTACGCACAGCTCACCCCGCTAACCTGCATCTGTACGCCCAGATCACCCCGCTAACCTGCGTCCGTACGCTCAGCTCACCTCGCTAACCTGCGTCCGTACGCCCAGCTCACCCCGCTAACCTGCGTTCGTACGCCCAGCTCACCCCGCTAACCTGCGTCCGTACGCTCAGCTCACCCCGATAACCTTCGCATGTACGCCCAGTTCACCCCGCTAAACTGCGTCCGTACGCCCAGCTCACCCCGCTAACTTGCGTCCGTACGCTCAGCTCACCCCGCTAACCTGCGCATGTACACTAAGTGCACCCCGCTAACCCACGTCGCTAACCCGCGTCTGTACGCCCAGTTCACCCCGCTAACCCACGTCTGTACGCTCAGCTCACCCCGCCAACCCGCGTCCGTACGCCCAGCTCACCCCGCTAACCCGCGTCCGTACGCCCAGCTCCCCCCACTAACCCGCATCCGTACGCTAAGTGCACCCCGCTAACCCACGTCGCTAACCCGCGTCTGTACGCCCAGTTCACCCCGCTAACCCGCGTCCGTACGCTCAGCTCACCCCGCTAACCTGCGTCTATACGCTAAGTGCACCACGCTAACCTGCGTCTGTACGCTAAGTGCATTCCGCTAACCCGTGTTCGTACGCCCAGCTAACCCATGTCTGTACGCCCAGCTCACCCTGCTAACCCGCGTCTGTACGCTAAGTGCACCCAGCTAACCCGCGTCTGTACACTCAGCTCCCCCCGCTAACCTGCGTCCGTACGCTCAGCTCACCCTGCTAACCTGCGCATGTACGCTAAGTGCATCCCGCTAACCCGTGTTCGTATGGCCAGCTCACCCCGCTAACCCGCATTCGTACGCCCAGCTCACCCCACTAACCTGCGTCTGTACGCTAAGCTCACCCCGCTAACCCGCGTCTGTACGCTAAGCTCACCCCGCTAACCCGCATCTGTAAGCCCAGCTCACCCTGCTAACCCGCGTCCGTATGCTAAGCTCACCCCGCTAACCTGCGTCTGTACGCCCAGCTCACCCCACTAACCTGCGTCTGTACGCTAAGCTCACCCCGCTAACCCGCGTCTGTAAGCCCAGCTCACCCCGCTAACCCGCATCTGTATGCTAAGCTCGCCCCGCTAACTCATGTTCGTACGGCTAGCTCATGCCGCTAACCCGCGTCTGTACGGTAAGCTCACCCCGCTAACCCGTGTCTGTACACTAAGCTCACCCCGCTAACCCGCGTCTGTACGCCCAGCTCACCCTGCTAACCCACGTCCGTATGCTAAGCTCACCCCGCTAACCTGCATCTGTATGCTAAGCTCACCCTAACTACACCTACGACAACACTACCACCGACTACACATGCAACTACACCTGCAACTACTCCTCCACCACCCAAACCTCCACCTACACCTGGACCTGCTGACAACACAGTAGCCTAAACATGGCAGCTGTAGCCCTTTGGCTGGATCTGGCAGAGGGGCGTGTTTAGACTGAAAGCAGCAATAATCAGGAGTCTTACTGAGGCGGAGTGGCATCTTCCTCTGCACGGTGAGAAGCCTCCACACCGTCGGGCAGAAACAGGCAGATTGAGGACACCACGCATCCATGGGTGACTGAAAAGAACATTCTCATTTAGAAATGCCACATAGCTCACAGTTATCTCTGTATGAACTTAGCTTGCTGGCTATCTGTATGCAAATCACATACAGTACCCTCAGTAGTGCACACTCAAAGATAACTGTGCCCTGTGAACCCTCAGTAGTGCACACTCAGAGATAACTGTGCACTATGAACCCTCAGTAGTGCACACTCAGAGATAACTGTGCACTATGAACCCTCAGTAGTGCACACTCAGAGATAACTGTGCACTATGAACTCTCAGTAGTGCACACCCAGAGCAGAGATAACTGTGCCCTATGTACCCTCAGTAGTGCACACTCAGGGATAACTGTGCCCTATGAACCCTCAGTAGTGCACACTCAACTCAGAGATAACTGCCCTGTGAACCCTCAGTAGTGCACATCCAGAGCAGAGACAGCTGTGCTCTATGAACCCTCAGTAGTGCACACCCAGAGGAGAGATAGCTGTGCCCTAAGAACCCTCAGTAGTGGACACTCAGAGATAACTGCCCTATGAACCCTCAGTAGTGCACACTCAGAGATAACTGCCCTGCGAACCCTCAGTAGTGCACATTCAGAGATAACTGCCCTGCGAACCCTCAGTAGTACGCACTCAGATAACTGCCCTGTGAACCCTCAGTAGTGGACACTCAGAGATAACTGCCCTGTGAACCCTCAGTAGTGCACACCCAGAGCAGAGATAGCTGTGCCCTATGAACCCTCAGTAGTGGACACTCAGGGACAGCTGTGCCCTATGAACCCTCAGTAGTGGACACTCAGGGACAGCTGTGCCCTATGAACCCTCAGTAGTGCACACTCAGAGATAACTGTGCCCTATGAACCCTCAGTAGTGCACACTCAGAGATAACTGTGCCCTATTAACCCTCAGTAGTGCACACTCAGAGATAACTGTGCCCTATGAACCCTCAGTAGTGCACACTCCAGTATACCATTACAGCTGCTCTCCGTCACGTCCACCCCAAACTGGATGATGTCACCGGTGAAAATCTGGGAGGGGGGACCGTGCTGGTGGGCGTGGCTCAGTCGTGTGCTGTTGATGAAGGTGCCGTTGCTGCTGCCTGTGTCCTGCAGATAGAACTGCACACAGAGCATAGCCTTCAGCCAGAGAGGGTGAACACGCGCACACGTTTTGTTCGGGTGGTAACGTTACGAACATGGGCATGAGCAGAGGCATTCCTGCGCGCGAGCCAAAACTCCTTTAACCTGATTACCTGAACTACACTTGGATGGACCAACATGACCGCGTGAGCCCACCTGCTCCGCTGGTGAAACCATGACTGCACTGAAAACCTGATACCTAAATACTTCATATAGTTGCACTGTGCATAGATCTACCATTTCAGTTACATGTACAGCGAGACTAAGCATTGATTTCGTTCACGAAGAAAGCTCCTGACAGCTGCGAACTCCGTGACTCCGTAGGGATGTTATAACATTAATTCATTTTTGTTTGTTAGATGATGGCAGTTTCGAATAAAGTGGGACAGACACCCACACTTGAAAACGACATCGGTTTTGTTTGACTCACACAGTCACTTTGCCAGCTGATATCGTACGACAGTCCTACCTACCTTGCCGGAGTTGTGGTCGAACCAGAGGAGAGCGTGATTCCGCGATAGCACCTTGCAGTCAAAGATTGCGTTGTTTTTGGCCGGTGGCGATCGTGCCACGGCGCGCCCGATCTTAACGGGCTCTCTGAGATACACATGGCGTTCCTGAAACGGGTATGAATTCTGGCAGCTGGTAAACACAACCAGTGCTGGAGACATTTATTCGTTTTGAGGGCTGTTAATCCAACACTGTTTGCTAATCTAAACTGGAAGCTTTCAGATTGCCTCAAACTACCGAAAGATAGCTATAGCCTAACGTTAATTGCTAATATAAATTACGACTTTCTGAAAAGCCAACTACAAAAATCTAAACAAAACCAACCTAGTTTGCTATAGGCTACTATTAGCCACCCTGTTGATCAGCAAATATTTATTTTTGAAACCTTCGAAGGCTCAATCTGCTACGACCACCTAGACACTGTATAGCCGAGTAGACAATCAGACAGTAAAACATTAGAAGTTATCTAAAAGGTTGTTAGAAGTTAGCTAAATTAGCTAATTCAGCTTGCCATCGAACCAGATGAGTCAATTCGTTGGTTCGATTAAAAACACTGGAGAATAAACATATTTTGCAAGTCTACCCTGCAACGGCGCAACTTTCCCGTAATGGAAGCCTTAATTATGCGCCATGGTTGGCTTCAGTTCACTCAGTAGCGTAACAGACTGAAGACATTTAAAATAAATTAGATTCCATAAATTCCCAGCATACAGGCGAGCTAGCAGCTAATTAGGTTTTGCGATTGATCTGCAGTTCAGGGACTACCACTGTTTTATTAACGTTAAAGTTTTTTGTTTTGTTTTAAAAGTTCTTTCCCACTCACAACCAATACCCGCTCTAGGCGAGCGCTAACCCGGCTGACGGATAGTGTGACGGATTCCCCAACGTCTTTCCAATACTAGTCCCAATCCGGTAACGAAGGGGGCAGTAGGGTCCAATTTACCCCCCGCGCGCGGAAAGAGGAGGTTGGGGCAACGGTGGTGATTGACAAGTGTCGATCCAATAAAAATACGGATCCAATTTGTTTGCTTCATTCTCAGAAAAAACGCATGAAAGAGTGCGCACAAGGGACAATCGCTTGTCACTGGGATGGTACCTTATAGATACATGAAATTGTATCCTTAGCCAGAAATAGCCTACATAATTAATTTGTACCTTTTTTTGTTCAAAAAATGTACTTCCACTGCACCTTTATTGCTAAGAATGTGGGGCATCTTTAGTTATGTCAAAATCACAGGGTCTACTATACATGCTAAATGCTGTAAAACTTCTAACACTACCATATTAATAATGCAATAATATAAATAGTGTGTCTGTGTTTCGTTTGCAACATGACCACCATAACTGATTGTTAATTAGAAAATATGCGTGTCATGTATCACAAAACAGAAGCCATAGCTGTTCTGTTCGGGCTCAGTCATCACAGGCTGTGTGTTCAGGGATCTGTAAAGATCGTTAAGGGGAAGTCTAGCTGCTCATTTGCTCTGATATCTCTCAGATTCCAGTCAATACCACTATTCAGATGCCTGGGGCACATAAGCTGTATCAAACATATCTCTCTGGGGACTGGCTGCATGTGATATTATTTAGCATATTACAGTGCACTGTATAATTTTGTATAGTACTGTGTGTAATTTTATAAGGCATATAATGATGGAGGAAGCAGTAAAAATGAAAGCTGTAGTTGAGGGAGAGTGGAGTAATATATTCAGCCAATGAGCTGTTAAAGGTGCTTTGAGTAACCAGTAAACTGTACACTAATCCAGCTTTATTGTCATCAAAAGTCTTCCAAAACACATTCAGGCTGTATGGAGCATGAGTGATCACCGTTTGTGACTCACGACGCTAACGCTAACAGTGTAATACGCAGACATTATATGTTGCCATGGGCATGCTGTATAATATGATACAAGTTATGAATGCTGTTACTGGTCATTGTGGCTACTCGATTATGATCATTATATGATGTCACCACTTGTGTCTCTTGTTTGCTCTCCATTAAACAAAGTTTTAGGCATTTCCCTTTCCTGTAAAACACGATGTGCCACAGCAAGCTGACATTCAGTCTTAAGATGGCAGTTTCCTTCTGTGTGAGAACATCAGTATGTCCCATTACTTTTCACTCCTCACCTCCTCTCCTCCTCTGCTGCTCGTCTCCTCCTCTCCTCCTCTTCCCTCTGCTACTCGTCTCCTTCTTTCCTCCTCTCCCCTTTTCTCCTCCAATATTGGGACACTGGAGGGAGGGAGGATACAGAGATGGGTTTCTGGGGCACGGAGGAGAGGAGGTGGTAGTGGAGGAAAGGAGGTGGTAGTGGAGGCCAGGAGGTGGTAGTGGAGGAGAGGAGGTGGAAGTGGAGGAGACGAGGATGCATTTTTTGAGTATTGGGACACACCCCAGGCCTGTCTGCTCACCCGAGGAAAAATATGCAAATTTAAACTAATCTGCACAGCAATCAAAATCTCAGAATTCAGCCGTGCGCCCCCTCAGTGTGACAGACCAGCACATCAAGGTCGAAATGCCTCAGTTTGGTCCCTTCATTTCTGGGCAAGGCGACGTCCGCCATGTCTCTGCTCCTTAGGGCTGAGAACCTCAGCTGAGCAGACTGGCTGAC
The DNA here is from genome assembly GCF_018555375.3 of Anguilla rostrata. Taxonomy (NCBI): domain Eukaryota; kingdom Metazoa; phylum Chordata; class Actinopteri; order Anguilliformes; family Anguillidae; genus Anguilla; species Anguilla rostrata. Next base: position 260,470 of record NC_057943.1, on the reverse strand, counting down.
TGTTTCCTTAGAAGAGAAGAGCTATCTGTTTTTGCATGTTGAGAATTTTTGTTTACAAGTAAATAATAATATAATTCCCTAATAATAACTCAAACACAAAAATGTTTTACAAAAGGTAACATCCATCTATGTTGTTATTTTTCTATTTCCATTAATACAATTTTAAAAAGGGTGTATCTTTTGCGGTGTTATATAACCTGAATATAATGATGGTCCATCAATAATCAATCAAATAATGGCTCATATACCCTTTACCCTTGAGGGTCTAAGGATTAAATGAGACTGATGACATCACATTGTGCAGACTCTGTATTTTTCTGAGCTCTCCTTTGGTGGTCAATGTACAATCATAGGATTGGCCCAGGCAGCATTCTCCAATTACAGCCCAGCTTCTAAGCCCCTGGGATTCTGAGCTGTGGATTCAACTGTGCTCAAACAGCTCTGATTGGACACCGCAGGGTTGGCTGGCTCTGATTGGACAGCTCAGGGCTGGTTGGCTCTGATTGGACAGCGCAGGGCTGGTTTCACTCAGTAGCTGATCCTGTGCAACTCAAGCTTAAGAGTCTTTGCAGCAGGTGTGGGGGTGGGGTGGGGTGGTTTGGGGGGTACAGTCTCTCAGGAGCCGGTCTTGTCTGTGCGGTCGGCATCGGGATTGCGGGGGAAGTAGACGGTGGTCTTGTGCTCTTCGTAGCGGTCGATGTGCTTGAGATGCACCACCATGTGCAGGGCGTAGGCCAGGACCAGCAGCAGGATGAGAGAGGTCACCAGCCCCATCAGCACCGCCGTCACAGGACGCACAGCCCGCGAGTGAACGCTCACCTCACCTAAGCTGATCTGCAGAAACAGTTTCAGAAACACGTGACTCCCTAGACCACACTTAGAAAGCCTGGACTCTCAGACCACAAGCTTCAAAACACGGGTACGGACCCACACAGCTTCAGAAACACTGTGAGCTCTCCAGGACCCACACAGCTTCAGAAACACTGTGAGCTCTCCAGGACCCACACAGCTTCAGAAACACTGAGGTCACCTGGACCCACACAGCTTCAGAAACACTGTGAGGTCACCTGGACCCACACAGCTTCAGAAACACTGTGAGCTCTCCAGGACCCACACAGCTTCAGAAACACTGTGAGCTCTCCAGGACCCACACAGCTTCAGAAACACTGTGAGCTCTCCAGGACCCACACAGCTCAGCTTCAGAAACACTGTGAGCTCCCATGGACCCACACAGCTTCAGCAGAAACACTGTGAGCTCTCCGGACCCACACAGCTTCAGAAACACTGTGAGCTCTCCAGGACCCACACAGCTTCAGAAACACTGTGGCTCCCTGGACCCACACAGCTTCAGAAACACTGTGGTCACCTGGACCCACACAGCTTCAGAAACACTGTGAGCTCACCAGGACCCACACAGCTTCAGAGGCACTGTGAGCTCACCTGGACCCACACAGCTTCAGAAACACTGTGAGCTCACCTGGACCCACACAGCTTCAGCTTCAGAAACACTGTGAGCTCTCCAGGACCCACACAGCTTCAGAGGCACTGTGAGCTCACCTGGACCAACACAGCTTCAGCTTCAGAGACACTGTGAGCTCACCTGGACCCACACAGCTTCAGCTTCAGAGAACACCAGAGAGTACTACCTGGACCACACACTCTCAGATGGCCTGTGAGCGTCTCCAGGACCCACACAACTTCAGAAACACTGTGAGCTAACCTGGACCCACACAGCTTCAGAAACACTGTGAGCTCTCCTGGACCCACACAGCTTCAGAGGCACTGTGAGCTCTCCAGGACCCGCACAGCTTCAGAAACACTGTGAGCTCTCCTGGATCCACACAGCTTCAGAGACACTGTGAGGTCTCCTGGACCCACACAGCTTCAGAGGCACTGTGAGCTCACCTAGACCCGCACAGCTTCAGAAACACTGTGAGCTCACCTGGACCCGCACAGCTTCAGAAACACTGTGAGCTAACCTGGACCCACACAGCTTCAGAGGCACTGTGAGCTCACCTGGACCCACACAGCTTCAGAAACACTGTGAGCTCACCTGGACCCACACAGCTTCAGCTAAGAGACACTGTGAGCTCTCCAGGTCCCACACAGGTTCAAGTCTCATTACATTAACTTGTTTTAATAACTCTCAGGCCATTCTACCCATATAGCGCCCTTATGGTCTGCATCACTCAGTACAGACGCTCCTGCCCTCCTGAGTTAGTTTCAATGATATGCATGCGCGTGAATGTTGGGTGTGCGACAGGTCATGTGACAAGTCGTGAGGACACGCGGTACCTGGAAGTCTGTGAAGGTGATGTGCCAGTTAGGTGAGGTTCTGCGGTGCCCCTCCTCGCCGGGCCCCCCCTTGCCGTGCCCCCCCTCGCTCGGCAGAAGCAGTGAGTCATATTTCTGCACGCTGCTGACGCGCTGGCAGTGGTAGGAGTGTGTGGCGGGGGCGTAAATCTCCGGGGCGTGGAACGTGGCCTGGAGCTGCCGGTGGTAGAGGATCTGCACGCTGTCCAAGGTGAACCACGTCTGCTCTGTGGACTCATAGAAGATGTTGGACATCTCCAGCCTGTGTGTGAGAACCGCAGAGAGTTTGAGTGCGTGTGTATGAGAGAGAGAGAGTGTGTATGTGTGTGTGAAAGAGAGAGATAGAGAGTGTGTGTGTTTGTGTGTCACGCACCTAATGACGAGTCCCTTCAGATTCTCCACGTCTCCAAAGTTCAGAGACAGCCTGCATGCAGACACAGGTTAGACACAGCAGTCAATCAGGGAATCACCCCTGTACCCCAGAACACTGTATAGGTAACATCCCATAAGCACACACTCATCATCCCATAAACACACACTCATCTATAAACGCACACTCACTCCATAAACACACTCATCTATAAACACACACTCACTCCATAAACACACACTCATCTATAAACACACACTCACTCCATAAACACACACTCATCTATAAACACACACTCACTCCATAAACACACACTCATCTATAAACACACACTCACTCCATAAACACACACTCATCTATAAACACACACTCACTCCATAAACACACACTCATCTATAAACACACACTCACTCCATAAACACACACTCATCCCATAGACACACACACTCACTCCATAAACACACACCTCATCTATAAACACCCCTCATCCATAAACACACACTCATCATAAAACACCACAGACCCACCTACATCCATAAACCACACTCATCATAACGCACACTCACCCAAACACACTCATCTATAAAGCACACTCACTCCATAAACACACTCATCCATAAACACACACTCATCCCATAGACACACACACTCACTCCATAAACACACACACTCATCCCATAAACACACTCATCTGTAAACACACACTCATCCCATAGACACACACTTATCCCACAGACCCACGCTAATCCCATAAACTCACACTTATCCCATAGACACACATGAATCCCATAAACTCACACTAATTGCACAGACACACACTCATCCCACAGACTCATACTTATACCATAGGCACACACTAATCCCATAAACTCACATCAATCCCACACAGACACACACTCATCCCTTAAACTCACACCAATCCCACAGACACACACTCATCCCATAGGCTCACACTTATCCCATAGACACACATGAATCCCATAGACTCACACTAATCCCATAGACTCACACTCATCCCATAGACTCACACTAATCCCATAGACTCACACTAATCCCACAGACACACACTCATCCCATAGATTTACACCAATCCCACACACACACACACACCCCACAGACACACACTCATCCCACAGACACACACTCATCCCATAGACACACACTAATCCCATAGACTCACACTAATCCCATAAACTCACACTCATCCCATAGACTCACACTAATCCCAGACACACATTAATCCCATAGACTCACACTAATCCCAGACACACACTCATCCCATAGACTCACACTAATCCCACAGACACACACTCATCCCATAGACTCACACTAATCCCACAGATACACACTCATCCCATAGACTCACACATATCCCATAGACACACACTAATCCCATAAACTCACACTCATCCCATAGACTCACACTCATCCCATAGACTCACACTAATCCCACAGACACACACTCATCCCATAGACTTACACTCATCCCATAAACTCACACTAATCCCACAGATACACACTCATCCCATAGACTCACACGTATCCCATAGACACACACTAATCGCATAAACTCACACTCATCCCATAGACTCACACGTATCCCATAGACACACACTAATCCCACAGACACACACTCATCCCATAGACTCACACTCATCCCATAGACTCACACTGCTCTGTCTCTGCTGCAGGTGGAGTCTGTGGTGTCCACGGACGCGGCGGGTCCGAAGGCTCGCTCGGTCAGGTCCACGGCGGTGTGGTTGCGGTAGCTGACGGCTAGCTTGCGGGCGCGGAACAGGATGCACGTCCTTCCGCCAGGGGACACGCTCAGAGGGGGGTAGGGGGCCGAGCCTGTCTGCAGCAGCCTCCGGTTCCATGTGGGTGGAGTCCTCCAGTGGCTCCTCCCACCTGACTGTGGGCAACAGCGAAAGGACGGAAGGTAAAATCAGCCAATCAGCCTTCATCATTCTGCCCTCGTTCCTTCTGCTGCAGTCAATGCAGCCAGAGAGGGGTCAGAGTGGGGTCAGAGTGGTGTCAGAGTGGGGTCAGAGTAGGATCAGAGGGGGGCACAGTGGTGTAAGAGTGGGGTAAGAGTGGGGCCACAATAGGATCAGAGGGGGTCACAGTGGGGTCACAGTGGCATCACAGGTCGGTCAGAATGGGGCTGTACCTGCAGAATTCTGTTGAGAGGGTGTGGGGAGTTGCTCTCATGGGGGACACTGTGGTCCTCACTGACCTCTGCATCTGAACCCCAAAAAGAGACACACAACACGCATTAATCCGCCACTGAAGTGCACAGGACAATACCAGCAGGAAAACTGTAATAATGCGTGTTCCAGGGCTGCTGGTTGGCTGGGTGGTGGGCTTGTGCTTGGAACAGCCACATGTGGGATCGGTTCTGGTGAAAAAGATGACATTCTGAAAGCTGGATGCCCAGAATATAATCAAAAGCAGAAGGTAAATATCAGTTGCTTTTTTTTAAATTATTTTTTTTTAAACTTTTTGTATAAAAGTATACAGTGAGTTCCATCATGTTAAGGACCAAGAAATATATATTTTTTTGCTTTGGCTCCGTACTCCATAATTTTAGATTAAAGTGCACATTCTCAGCTTTTACCATATAGGAATTACAGCACTTTTTATACATAGCCCCCTGTTTCAGGCCACCATAATGTTTGAAACATACAGTATTGATGTCATGTAAATGAAAGTAGTCATGTTTAGATCCTTTGCAATGACTGCTTTAAATCTGTGACCCATAGACATCACCAAGTGTTACTTTCATTTACATAACATCAATACTGTATGTCTCAAACATTATGGTGCCCTGTAATGGGGGGGGGGGGGGCTATGTATAAAAAGAGCTGAGAATGTGCACTTTAACCACAAGTTTGATTTAAAATCTAAAATTGTGGATATGTCTTTTTTCCTGAACATTATGAAGCTTACTGTATAATTTCAGAGAAACACAGTGTCAGTCCTCTGTATAAGAAGCTGTCAAAGAAATGATTTTACTGTTGCAATACTCAGGCAGACTGCCAGCATCAATCTAATACCTACATTGTCTCATAAAGCTTCTGTGTAACTCACCCCCCCTGATGCCAGCCGCTGGGGATGGGGGCGTCGTTGAGCTGCCAACATAAAAACAAAAGATAAATTCAACACAAATTTTATCCCCAAAAGTTCTTGAACACAATGCTACTCCATAAATACAACACCAAGAAAAACAACAACAACAATAAGGAGAAGATGAAGAAGTGGAAGTAGAGGGAAAGGGAGAGAGTATTTCCTGCTTTGGTAGCTGTTGTGGAGCTGTGGAAAGGGACAGAGTACTTCCTGATTTGGTAGCTGTTGTGGAGCTGTGGAAAGGGACAGAGTACTTCCTGATTTGGTAGCTGTTGTGGAGCTGTGGAAAGGGAGAGAGTACTTCCTGCTTTGGTAGCTGTTATTGAGCTGTGGAAAGGGAGAGAGTACTTCCTGATCTGGTAGCTGTTGTGGAGCTGTGGAAAGGGAGAGAGTACTTCCTGCTTTGGTAGCTGTTGAGCTGGGGATGCAGAGGTGCTCGGTGTGCAGGGCTGGGGATGCAGAGGTGCTCGGTGTGCAGGGCTGGGGATGCAGAGGTGCTCGGTGTGCAGGGCTGGGGATGCAGAGGTGCTCGGTGTGCAGGGCTGGGGATGCAGAGGTGCTCGGTGTGCAGGGCTGGGGATGCAGAGGTGCTCGGTGTGCAGGGCTGGGGATGCAGAGGTGCTCGGTGTGCAGGGCTGGGGATGCAGAGGTGCTCGGTGTGCAGGGCTGGGGATGCAGAGGTGCTCGGTGTGCAGCAGCACACCCGCTCAGACCCGCTGCAGCTCTCATGTTTCACCCACGCAGCCGCGTTACCGAGCAACAGCCGTGTGCTGCAGCGTGCAGCCATCGCACTGCACATGCACTGCACCGCACACGCAGCCATCGCACTGCACACACCGCGACACCGCACACGCAGCAACGCACCGCACGCACACGCAGCAACGCACCGCACGCACACGCAGAAACGCACACGCAGCCATCGCACCACACACGCAGAAACGCACACGCAGCCATCGCACCACACACGCAGCAATGCACATGCACACCCACACCGATGATGTAGCATCACACACACACAAACGCCTGGAACGCGCATTCTCAGCAGTACTTCTCTAATCACCCTCCCCCCACCCCCCATGCAGTTATCCTTCTACAGACTCCCAGCAGCTGTAGCCTTACCTCTCCCGCAGGCTGGGGGGCTGGGGGGCTGGGGGTGGGGGGGGGGGGTAGCCTTACCTCTCCCATGGGACGGCGCGCAGGAGGGGGGGCAGAGGCAGACACAGCAGCGCAGGAAGCAGGAGGAAGTGCGTGTGCTTTGCCATCGAGTCGCGCAGACGTTTGTGCCTCAGACCACGTCTGACTCATTCTCTGCCTGGAGAGCGCATCAGCAGCCTGACGGACAGCCGCAGCAACCAATAGGCAGGCAGAGAGAGGGAAACCATGGGTCAACGTCACTCTCCCTCTCTCTCTGCGTCTCTCCCCCTTCCCTCTCTCCCTCTCTCTCCCCCTCTCTCTGTGTCTCTCCCCCCCTCCCTCTCTCCCGTCTCTCTCCCCCTCCCTCCCCCTCCCCCTCTCTCTTCTCTCCCCCCTCTCTCTCTCTCTCCCCTCTCTCTCTGTCTCCCCCCCCCCACACTCACACATACACACTACAGCACACACAGATACATGCACACACACACAGCTTCTGAAAGAGCATAAACCCAGAGAATGTGTGTGTTTACCCTTCCTCTCATCTGAAAGGTGTGTGTCTCTGTGCAGGTAACCCTGAGGGAGGCTCAAGGGCAGCCATCTGCAGCCCTGTACCCCCCCACCCCCCCCCATCCCCCCCAGCCTGGCCCAGATCCACACACAGCTGCTTCAATCTGTGACATCAGCAGCCTGGGGTGTGTGTGTGTGTGTGTGTATGAGTGTGAGTCTCTGTGTGTCTGTGTGTGTGTGTGAGTGTGTATGTGAGTGTGAGTCTGCGTCTGTGTGTGTGTGTGTGTGTGTGTGTGTGTGTGTGTGTGTGTGTGTGTGTGTGTGTGTGTGTGTGTGTGTATGTGAGTCTGTGTGTGTGGGGGGTGGGGGGATTCTCTTTGTAATGGCTGCTGAGTTCTGATGGAAAATCAGGGGAATCACTTTCCCTTCCATTATTTCCCACACAACCCACTCTCTCTCTCTTCCTCTCCTCCTTTCTCCCCCTCTCCTCTTCTCTCCTACTATCCCCCTCTTCTTCACTCTCACTCTTCCCCTCTCTGTTCTCCTTCCCCCTCTCTCTCCTCCCTCTCCCTCTCCCCCCTTTCTCTCCTCTCCCTCCCCTACTCCCCCTCTCCTCCTTCCTCTCTGCCCCCCCCTGCTCCCACCCTGTGCTGGCTGATGAATGCAGCTATGTGCAGCTGTACTGAAGAGAACACGTTTCTGCAGAATGTCTGAACACTGAAAAAGGTGTTAAAAAGAGAGAGATCACAGAAAAGCCATTCAGCCTTGAATACGGTTATGGAACAGAGCATTATATTCAAGATGTCTTTATTTGGCATTCTTCAGTACTCTCATACATTAGAACGAAATGCCGTTTCTCCCAGCCCAACAGTGCACATATAAATATACAATCTACTATAAAACAGTCTTAATTAACTAAATACATATACGGTTAAAAAATAGCAAACTGTTGTCCTTTCTTTAAAAAAGTGTATTAAAATTGCACGTATACACAAGAGTGAATCCCCAGTGTGTTTATAGTCTGGACAGCCTGCATAGTCACTGGAGTGAGTGACTATGGTGAGGGGGTTCAGGGGTGAGTAAGGGGGGGTAGGCATGCTTGTGGTGGGGGGGGGGCGGTGTTCATAGTCTGGACAGCCTGCGGAAAGAAGCTGTTGAGAAGCTGTTGAGGGAGGGGTGGGTGGGGTCCGTTATGATGTTGGAGGCTCTGTGGGCGCAGCGCTGGTGATAGATGTCCAGCAGGGAGAAGAGGCAGGCAGTGATGCAGTAGAAGGTGGTGAGGGCCGGAGTGGGGAGACTTGCCTTCTTCAGCCTCCGGTGGGGGTGGAGCCATTGTTGGGCATTCTTTACGACTGTCGTGGTGTTAGTGGTCGAGGACAGGTCGTACGCCAGGTACACCCCTAGAAACTTGGTGCTGCTGACCCTCTCCACGGCAACGCCATCGATGGTCAGCAGGGGGTGATGTTGTGTGCGGGCTCTACTGAAATCCACAACCATCTCCTTGGTCTTATTGACATTGAGGGAGAGGTTATGACTTTCACAGCACGTTGTCAGCTGCTCCACCTTCTCCCTGTATGATGATTCCCTGCCGTTGCTGATGAGACCCACCACTGTCGTATCATCAGCAAACTTGATGATGGGGTTGCCGCTGGATCTGGCGGTGCAGTCATGGGTCAGCAGGGTGAACAGCAGGGGGCTCAGGACGCAGCCCTGCGGTGAGCCCGTGCTTACCAAGGTGGTACTTGATGTGTGGCTGCCAACCTTGACTGTCTGCTGCCTCTTTGTCAAGAAGTCCAGAATCCAGATACAGGTGCCAGTGCCCACGTCCAACACCCTCAGCTTCTCCACCAGCTGTTGTGGTATGATGGTGTTAAACGCAGAGCTGAAGTCGATGAAGAGAATTCTGGCATAGGTGTTCTTATTTTCCAGGTGGGTCAGAGTGAGGTGGAGTGTGGTAGATATTGCATCGTCAGTGGACTGGTTAGCTCGGTATGAAAACTGTGGGGGGTCCAGGTTTATGGGGAAGCGGGCCTTGATGTTCTGCCTGACAAGCCACTCGAAGCACTTCATCACTGTGGGAGTCAGGGCCACAGGGCGGAAGTTTCTCATGCGGGATGGCTTGGACTTCTTGGGCACGGGTATGATGGTGGCGCTCTTGAGGCAGGTGGGCATCACTGCTTGGTTTAGTGAGGTGTTAAAGATGTCCGCAAAAACATCCTTCAGCTGTTCCGCGCAGTCTTTGAGAACGCGCCCATGTGTGTTGTCCGGTCCGGCAGCCTTGCGGAGGTTGACCCTGGAGAAGGCCCTCTTCACACTGGCTGGGGACAGCTGGAGTACCTGGTCGCTGGGTGGTGGTGGGAATTTTTGTACCGGAATGTTGTTGCTAGCCTCAAGCCATGTACAGAAGTCATTGAGTTGGTCCGGTAATATAATAAGATAATCACTGTCTTCTGAACAAGGTTAATCCCCCTCCCTCTCATATATTTTCCCCAATTCAATGCCAGTTACAATACAGTTCCTTTATCCATAAGCGCCATAATTTTTTAAAAATCAGCCTTGAATCCACTCTTCCAGAGCAATCCAGATTATCCAAATATTTGGCATCAAATCCATCCTAATTTTTTGCCTCTCAACTTTTAAAAACACAAAAACAACATTTAAACTCACATAAAGGTAGGATTTTATCACCAAAATCAAATCCCAATCTGAGGATCAGAATCTCATTTATCCTTTTTGAAAAACCCAATTATCAGATTTAATCCAATCCGATTACTGATATCCTGTCAGATAAATTTAGAAAAACTGGGCCCTGAAGTCTATTGATCTGTTGAGCCTATTGATCATTGATCATCTCTGTGGAAGGCTGTTGACACAGCTGGCTTAGTGTCATCTGGTTTATATTTTTGGCACACCACAGGTGTGACCCCACAGCACTGCACAGATAGCAGGGTTCACACACCCTTATGCACCGAAGGGCAGTGCACAGATAGCAGGGTTCACACACCCTTATGCACCGAAGGACACTGCACAGATAGCAGGGTTCACACACCCTTATGCACCGAAGGACACTGCACAGATAGCAGGGTTCACACACCCTTATGCACCAAAGGGCAGTGCACAGATAGCAGGGTTCACACACCCTTATGCACCGAAGGGCACTGCACAGATAGCAGGGTTAGCCTGTGGTCCACAGTTAGCCTAGGTGGGCCTCTGAAGGGCTGCTATGAAAGTCGCTCAGGGCTTGACAAGGTTCTTGGAAACTACCAGCTGATAACAGATGCCTTTGTCTTTACATACAATCTGTCAGCACAAGAAATTCTGATGAATTTCACATGCAATTCAGTCAGGATCCCTGCTCTCACACACACTCTCTTTCTTTCTCACACACACACACACACACACACACACACACACTCTCACACTCACTCTCTCACCTACTCTCCCACACACTCTCAAACTCACATTCACACTCTCACATATTCATTCTCTCACACTCACACACACTGACTATGTTTGGCCTTACATTGTTCAGACATATTTTATTGTTTATTTAATATACAAATGTACAATTTGAAGACCATATTGTCACAATATTAACACATCATGCAAGACTGTAACATTCCTCATGGTAATGGGAAAACTGCTGAAGTGTTTCAGAGACCACACACTGAACACAGGACAGGCACCACAAAACAGCAGAACACCGCCTCACAACATCACTATATACACGTGTGTATGTGTGTGTGTGTGTGAACATACACGGCACAAATGTTTCAAAAATTATTTGAAAAATAATACTGCTATTGCTCTCAATGTATTGAAGTGAGATTTAAGGGATCTGATCTGCGGCCTCACCCTGGACTCAGACTATTCTATAGATCTAGAAAAGGAGCCAGTGCAGAATTACACTTGAGGCCACTGAAGCTTGGCCTGTTGAGTTTATAAAAGAGCATAAACATGCAGCTTTGTGCTGGGGCTGTATACCCATCAGTCAGAGCGTTTCCTGTCCCTGCAGTAAGTCTTGCGGCCTGTAGGAGGAGCCAGAGTGACATTCCTGCCAGCTGCCAGCTTTAATGACAGCTGACCCCTTTAACAAGCTGTAGAGTGGAAGATGGAATTGTTGCTGATTGTTGTATGACTATGACATACTTTCCCATTTAAAACAGTCAAACTTACAGTGAACACGTACCACTAAAAACAACAATGAACATCTAATGGACAAACCAGTGAGCCAGTAACTGCAGCTAAAATCATGTTTGGCATTTTGTGTCTGTGCTATTGTCTCTAAGAACACTTTGGAGAAATGGCACTGGCACAGGAGCCAGGCTGTGGCTCTCTGGCCCTTGGATATGAGCTACACACGGCCATGTGCTCAGCTATTACTGAGTGAGGCCCTGTAGCAGGTCATAGATGCAATGTCCATGGGTTCAACTCTGAAGGGTGCTACACTCTCAGCAGTTCATACTGATTTATGGCTATGATCTGGACTGCGTGCAGCTACATATTAGCATGGCTGCGCTTTTTGGATGCATTAGCATGGCTGAGTTTTGTGTAGCGGTTGCATTAGCATGGCTGCATTTTGTGGATGCATTGGCATGGCTGAGTTTTGTGTAGTGGATGTATTAGCATGGCTGTGCTTTGTGTAGTGGTCACATTAGCATGGCTGCGCTTTGTGTACTGGATGCATTAGCATGGCTGCACTTGGTATAATGGTCACATTAGCATGGCTGAGTTTTGTGTACTGGATGCATTAGCATGGCTGCACTTGGTATAGTGGTCACATTAGCATGGCTGCGCTTTGTGTAGTGGATGCATTAGCATGGCTGTGTTTTGTGTAGCGGTTGCATTAGCATGGCTGTGCTTTGTGTAGCGGTTGCATTAGCATGGCTGTGTTTTGTGTACGGGTTGCATTAGCATGGCTGCATTTTGTGGATGTATTAGCATGGCTGCACTTGGTATAGTGGTCACATTAGCATGGCTGTGCTTTGTGTAGTGGTCACATTAGCATGGCTGCGCTTTGTGTACTGGATGCATTAGCATGGCTGCACTTGGTATAGTGGTCACATTAGCATGGCTGCACGTGGTATAGTGGTCACATTAGCATGGCTGCGCTTTGTGTACTGGATGCATTAGCATGGCTGCACTTGGTATAATGGTCACATTAGCATGGCTGCGCTTTGTGTACTGGATGCATTAGCATGGCTGCACTTGGTATAGTGGTCACATTAGCATGGCTGCGCTTTGTGTAGTGGATGCATTAGCATGGCTGTGTTTTGTGTAGCGGTTGCATTAGCATGGCTGTGCTTTGTGTAGCGGTTGCATTAGCATGGCTGTGTTTTGTGTAGCGGTTGCATTAGCATGGCTGCATTTTGTGGATGTATTAGCATGGCTGCACTTGGTATAGTGGTCACATTAGCATGGCTGTGCTTTGTGTAGTGGTCACATTAGCATGGCTGCGCTTTGTGTACTGGATGCATTAGCATGGCTGCACGTGGTATAGTGGTCACATTAGCATGGCTGCACGTGGTATAGTGGTCACATTAGCATGGCTGTGCTTTGTGTAGTGGTCACATTAGCATGGCTGCGCTTTGTGTACTGGATGCATTAGCATGGCTGCACTTGGTATAGTGGTCACATTAGCATGGCTGCACTTGGTATAGTGGTCACATTAGCATGGGTGCGCTTTGTGTACTGGATGCATTAGCATGGCTGCACTTGGTATAGTGGTCACATTAGCATGGCTGCACTTGGTATAGTGGTCACATTAGCATGGCTGCGCTTTGTGTAGTGGATGCATTAGCATGGCTGCACTTTGTGTAGCGGTTGCATTGGCATGACTGTGCTTTGTGTAGCGGTCACATTAGCATGGCTGAGCTTTGCGTTTGTGTAGCGGTTGCATTAGCATGGCTGAGTTTTGTGTAGTGGATGTATTAGCATGGCTGTGCTTTGTGTAGTGGATGCATTAGCATGGGTGCGCTTTGTATAGCAGTTACATTAGCATGGGTGCGCTTTGTGTACTGGATGCATTAGCATGGCTGCACTTTGTATAGCAGTTGCATTAGCATGGGTGCGCTTTGTGTACTGGATGCATTAGCATGGCTGCACTTTGTATAGCAGTTGCATTAGCATGGCTGTGCTTTGTGTAGCGGTTGCATTAGCATGGCTGAGTTTTGTGTAGTGGATGTATTAGCATGCCTGTGCTTTGTATAGTGGTCACATTAGCATGGCTGCGCATTGTGTAGCGGTTGCATTAGAGCCCAATGCTCCTTTTCATTTTTTATTTTTACTTTGTTGAACAAAAAGAATGAGAACATTTTCCATGCTGGCACATGTCATTACTGAAGAGCTGGAGAGAGGCGGCGTTAGCTTTGTACTGTGCTGGTATGGGACAGGGTACATGGCAAGTTACACCTGAGAGCATCCAATGAGAACACAGCACAGTCAGCCCAGAAACACCCCTGCACAGTACCACTTCTGATCCCTGACCTTTGTAGTTGACTATGTGACTATGACTACAAGATATTGTTACTGTAATTTTCATACTAACTGCTATATTCATGATATACACATTTATGATAATCATAATTCTTGCTGTTATACTAACTGCTATATGCATGGTGTTTTGCACATTACTGTGAATAATTGGCACGTTTTGACCTTTAAAAGACAGACAGCTGTAATCTGCACCTTGGGTAAATTCTGATGAAAGCACTTTTAGAGCGGTGAGCCAGCCTTGGACAGGACATCCTGTCTGTTCGGCCAGTCTTTCTGAAACTGCCCCGTGCTCTGTACTTTTAGTATATAAACACATACACAGAGTATTTACAAACTGCATCACTATTATCAGTGAGTTGTGCAATGAGTCGGGTAAAAAGCCCATTGTGAATTTACCATCACTGTGTTGGGGGGCGGGGGTGTTAGTTGTAGGCTGTGGGGTAGGGTTGGGGGGATGTTAGTAGTAGAGTGTGGGGCAGGGTTGGGGGGGAGTTAGTTGTAGGGTGTGGGACAGGGTTGGGGGAAGGGTTGTTGGTTGTAGGGTGTGGGGCAGGGGAGGGGGGTGTTAGTTGTAGGGTGTGGGACAGGGTTGGGGGCATGTTAGCTATACGGTGTGGGGTAGGGTTGTGGGAGTGTTAGTTTTAGGGTGTGGGACAGGGTTGGGGGAAGGCGGGTGTTGGTTGTAGGGTGTGGGTCAGGGTTGGAGGAGGTGTTAGTTGTAGGGTGTGGGGTAGGGTTGGGGAAGGTTGTTTAGGTGTGTGCAGGGTTGTGGGACAGGGTGGTTGGTTGGGGTTGCAGAGGTGTTAGTTGTAGGGTGTGGGACAGGGTTGGAGGAGGTGTTAGTTGTAGGGTGTGGGACAGGGTTGGGGGATGTTGGTTGTAGGGTGTGGGCAGGGTTGGGGGTGTTGGTTGTAGGGTGTGGGTAGGGTTGGGGGGGTTGGTTTGTAGGGTGTGGGGCAGGGTTGGGGGGTGTTAGTTGTAGGGTGTGGGGTAGGGTCGGTGGTGGTGTAGTTGTAGGGTTGGGGGGGGGGGGTGTTGGTTGTAGGGTGCGGGGCAGGGTTGGGGGGGGGGTGTTGGTTGTAGGGTGTGGAGCAGGGTTGGGGGGGGGGGTGAGTGGTGAGGTTGGTTAGTGTGGGTGGGGCAGGTGGGGGGTGTGGTTGTAGGTGGGGGTAGGGTTGGGAGGTTGGTTGTAGGGTGTGGGGCAGGGATTGGGGGTGTGGTTGTAGGGTGTGGCAGTTGGGGGTGTTGGTGTAGGGTGGGGTAGGGTTGGGGGGTGTTGGTTGTAGGGTGTGGGAAGGATGGGGGTGTTGGTTGGTATGGGTGGTGGTGTGGTTGTGGGAGTTTGCGGGGGTGTTGGTTGTAGGGTGTGGAGGTGGGAGGGTTGAGGTGTGGTGGTAGGTTGTTGTAGGGTGTGGGGTAGGGTTGAGGGGGTGTTGGTTGTAGGGTATGGGGTAGGGTTGGGGGGTGTTGGTTGTAGGGTGTGGGACAGGATTGGGGGGTGTTGGTTGTAGGGTGTGGGGCAGGGTTGGGGGGTGTTGGTTGTAGGGTGTGGGGCAGGATTGTGGGGTGTTAGTTGTAGGGTTGGGGGAGAGGGGTGATAGTTGTAGGGTGTGGGGCAGGGTTGGGGGAGGGGGTGTTGGTTGTAGGGTGTGGGGCAGGGTATGTGTTGGGGTGGGGCAGGTTGGGTTTGGTTGTAGGGTGTGGGACAGGGTGGGGGGTGTTGGTTGTAGGGTGTGGGCCAGGGTGGGGGGGTGTTAGTTGTAGGGTGTGGGGCAGGGGTTGGGGGTGTTGGTTGTAGGGTGTGGGGCAGGGTTGGGGGGTGTTGGTTCCGGGTGTGGGGCAGGGTTGGGGGTGTTGGTTGTAGGGTGTGGGGCAGGGGGGTGGGGTGCTAGTTGTAGGGTGTGGGGCAGGGTTGGGGGGTGTTGGTTGAGGGTGTGGGGCAGGGTTGGGGGTGTTGGTTGTAGGGTGTGTGACAGGGTTGGGGGGTGTTGGTTGTAGGGTGTGGGGCAGGGGGGTGGGATGCTAGTTGTAGGGTGTGGGGCAGGGTTGGGGGGTGTTGGTTGAGGGTGTGGGGCAGGGTTGGGGGTGTTGGTTGTAGGGTGTGGGACAGGGTTGGGGGGGTGTTGGTTGTAGGGTGTGGGGCAGGGGGTGGGGTGCTAGTTGTAGGGTGTGGGGCAGGGTTGGGGGGTGTTGGTTCAGGGTGTGGGGCAGGGTTGGGGGGTGTTGGTTGTAGGACAGGGTTGGGGTTTGTTAGTTGTAGGGTGTGGGGCAGGGTTGGGGTGTGTTGGTTGTAGGGTGTGGGGTAGGTTTGGGGGGGTGTTGGTTGTAGGGTGTGGGACAGGGTTGGGGGTGTTGGTTGTAGGGTATGGGGTAGGGGGGTGTTGGTTGTAGGGTTGGGGGAGGGGGGTGTTAGTTGTAGGGTGTGGGGCAGGGTTGTGGGGTGTTAGCTGTAGGGTTGGGGGAGAGGGGTGATAGTTGTAGGGTGTTGTGGTGGTGTAAGGTTGGGGGCAGAAGGTCAGAGGGGTATGGAGAAGATGAGGCGTTTGCTGCTTTTGTATCCATGAGCAGGTGGGATTGTGAGAGAAGGGAACGTCTCTGCAGTCCGCTAATGATGACCACCTGTGGGAAGCAAGGAGGAGCCATTGCTGTGTGTACCAATAGCATGCTAAAGACAGAGTATGCACCAATAGCACGCTAAAGACAGAGTGTGTACCAATAGCATGCTAAAGACAGAGTATGCACCAATAGCATGCTAAAGACAGAGTGTGTACCAATAGCATGCTAAAGACAGAGTATGCACCAATAGCACGCTAAAGACAGAGTATGCACTAATAGCATGCTAAAGACAAACAGAGTGTGTACCAATAGCATGCTAAAGACAGTGTACACACTAATAGCATGCTAAAGACAGAGTCTGTACCAATAGCACGCTAAAGACAGAGTATGCACCAATAGCATGCTAAAGACAGAGTGTGTACCAATAGCATGCTAAAGACAGACTGTGCACTAATAGCATGCTAAAAACAGAGTCTGTACCAATAGCATGCTAAAGACAGAGTATGCACCAATAGCACGCTAAAGACAGAGTATGCACCAATAGCATGCTAAAGACAGAGTGTGTACCAATAGCATGCTAAAGACAGACTGTGCACTAATAGCATGCTAAAGACAAACAGAGTGTGTACCAATAGCATGCTAAAGACAGTGTACACACTAATAGCATGCTAAAGACAGAGTCTGTACCAATAGCATGCTAAAGACAGAGTGTGTACCAATAGCATGCTAAAGACAGAGTGTGTACCAATAGCATGCTAAAGACAGAGTATGCACCAATAGCACGCTAAAGACAGAGTGTGTACCAATAGCATGCTAAAGACAAACAGAATCTGTACCAATAGCATGCTAAAGACAGAGTATGCACCAATAGCATGCTAAAGACAGAGTATGCACCAATAGCATGCTAAAGACAGTGTA
This sequence comes from Anguilla rostrata, assembly GCF_018555375.3. NCBI lineage: Eukaryota > Metazoa > Chordata > Actinopteri > Anguilliformes > Anguillidae > Anguilla > Anguilla rostrata. The sequence continues at coordinate 243,054 of NC_057943.1, read as the reverse complement.
CGCACTAATAGCATGCTAAAGACAGAGTCTGTACCAATAGCATGCTAAAGACAGAGTGTGTACCAATAGCATGCTAAAGACAAACAGAATCTGTACCAATAGCATGCTAAAGACAGAGTATGCACCAATAGCATGCTAAAGACAGAGTATGCACCAATAGTATGCTAAAGACAGAGTGAGCACTAATAGCATGCTAAAGACAAAAAGAGTGTGCACCACTGAACTGTATAAGAACTAGAAGGGAAACGTGGACACGTGGTCCATTCTATTCAATTCGATACTTCTGCATATGGCATCATCGCAAGATGGCTGCCACGGCCCAGAAATAGAATTATATGATGAGGCGGCCATGTATTTCCAATGAGAGTTGTATAAGTTCAACGAACTCGCTCCTGCGCGAATTAGATGCCAAAAGCTCACATTAGAATGGAGGTAGCCAATAGAAGCAGGCAATAACATTATACATTTTTCGAAGGGAACAAAGAAGAGTGCCTCAGTGCAAAAAATATAAAACTGGGCTTACTTCAATGCAGTTCAAGGAACTCTTGTTGGAGGAAGGAATGCGTTTTTAAAAACCCTTTATTCAATTGGCATGAGGAATTTAAAAAAAAACAGGTCTAACGCCAACGCGTTTCGGCCACATCAGCCTTCATCAGGGCGTGAATGACTGTCAAACCGAGGTTCTCTTTATAAAGTTGTCAATAAGGTAATTGATAATGCAAATGATCCATTATCCAATAAACATGCAAACGATGCAAGGCAAATTGCCAAAACAAAGCTAGCTAATTTCCTATAAATTAGCTGCTTATTATAAATTAGCCACTAGCTGCAAATTACTCAGCAGTCATGAAACTGTGCAATAGACACAAGTAGTGTTGCCAGATCAGACTGACAGTTTCCAGCCCAACCACAACGTAGTGTTGTTGGATGCTGTCGACGGGGTGTGCTGGCGGGTGTGGGCGCGAGGAATTGCTTGTTATGCATTCCCCTAATACCGCTAATTAAATCAACCGACAGTAAACTGCATCGGGGAAGCGGTACTGGGACTTACACGGTACTTTTCTGTGCCACTTATTTTGTAATATTTTTTTCACACTATTTTCAAAAACCACCAAATTTAGACAAAAGTAGCCCAAATTCCATCTACCAGCCCAACGCTGTTTTTCTCCGCCCAACGTAATCAAAAGGAGCCCAATTGGGCGGAAACCCGCCAATATGGCAACACTGGACACAAGCTGACCACGTTCACGTGAGAAGTTGCGTTGGCCAATCAAACAATTAACTATGAGCCGTGGAAAAAGTGCCGTTTTGAGAAGGCAGTTTCCCTTCTAGTTCTTAGGTAGTTCATTGGTGTGCACCAATAGCATGCTAAAGACATAACTGCATAGCCTGTTCTCTCTGCCCAGTCAAAAATAACAAGCACAGCTCCCTTCTCTGTCTCTCTCACTCTCGCTCACTCTCCCTCTCTGGTGTATAACCCTTGGTCTTTTGGGTGCTGAGTCACCACCACACATGCCCATGTCTGACCTCACCTGTGTCAGAGAGATCCTGCAGAGAACTACTGAGCGTGGTCCTCTTTAGCCCCTCCCCCATGGCGTAGGTGTCATCCAGACTGCCGCGGCTCAGGTTCCCGCTGCCGCCCTCCTTCCTTATCCCGCCGCCCGGCGCTATGCTGGGCCGGACCACACCCTTCTGCTTTTCCAGCTCCGCTGCATACACACACACAACAGCACTGCTCCAGCAAGGGGATCCACTGCTCCAGCAAAGAGATCTACTGCTGCAGCAGGGGGATATACTGCTCCACCAGGGGATTTACTGCTCCACCAAGGAGATCTACTGCTCCACCAGGGGATATACTGCTCTAGCAAGGAGATCTACTGCTGCAGCAAGGAGATATACTGCTCCAGCAAGGGGATATACTGCTCCACCAGGGGATCTACTTTTCCAGCAGGGAGATCTACAGCTCCAGAACGTGGATCTACTGCTCCAGCAGGGGATCTACTGCTGCAGCAAGGGGATATAGTGCTCCACCAGGGGATATACTGCTCCAGCAGGGGGATCTACTGCTCCAGCAAGGGGATCTACTGCTCCAGAAGGGGGATATACTGCTCCTGCAAGGGGATATACTGCTCCAGCAGGGGGAACAACTGCTCCATTAGGGGGATCTCCTGCTCAAGCAGAGGGATCTACTGCTCCAGCAAGAGGATCTACAGCACTATTCCAGCAGGGGGATTTACTGATCAAGCAGGGGGATCTACTGCACGACTCCAGCAGGGGGATCTACTCTGGGGCCCAGAGGAACACTGTAGCACTGTAATGATAGCCAATATTGTTTATTGTACAATAACTTCAAATAATATTAATACTTTTAGTGGCAAGCCTAGATTTTGCCAGTTTGCTTTGTGTGTGTAACTTGGCATTTTTGTTAGTACTCCTACCAAGTTACAAAGTTCGTTTTTCATCAGATTAAATGTAAAGACACGGGGCAGTGGGCGGAGACACAGGGCAGTGGGCAGAGACACAGGGCAGCAGTGGGCGGAGACACAGGGCAGTAGTGGGTGGAGACACGGGGCAGTGGGCGGAGACACAGGAGAGTGGGTGGAGACCCGGGCAGTGGGCAGAGACACAGGGCATCAGTGGGTGGAGATACAGGGGAGTGGGCGGAGACACAGGGCAGCAGTGGGTGGAGACACGGGGCAGTGGGCAGAGACACAGGGCAGCAGTGGGCGGAGACACAGGGCAGTAGTGGGTGGAGACACGGGGCAGTGGGCGGAGACACAGGAGAGTGGGCGGAGACACAGGGCAGTGGGCAGAGACACAGGGCATCAGTGGGTGGAGACACGGGGCAGTGGGCGGAGACACAGGGCAGTGGGCAGAGACACAGGGCATCAGTGGGTGGAGACACGGGGCAGTGGGCGGAGACACAGGGCAGTGGGCAGAGACACAGGGCAGCAGTGGGCGGAGACACAGGGCAGTAGTGGGTGGAGACACGGGGCAGTGGGCAGAGACACAGGGCAGCAGTGGGTGGAGACACGGGGCAGTGGGTAACTCACATTCTATTCTATACTTCTCCATCTCCTGCACTTCAGCAGTGGACTCCCGCAGGTCGCTGGTGAACCTCTTGCGGTCCTGAGGGTTGGGGGCATTGAAGTTGATGAGAACTTTAATGTCTGCGCCTGGCATGGCTGATGTCAGCCGGATTCCATGAGCATAATCTGGAAAACAGAAAAAGCTGCTTACTTTTTTACCCAGACCTGACAGCATGGTGGGTACTTACATTTGCATTTTAGGAGTTTAGCAGATATGTTAAAAGGTTTTTCTTTCCATGCAGTTCAATTAAGTCAGAAACACTGAGGAAACGCTTTGCAGCGCCACCTATTGGTGAAGTCACAGGGCAGAACACAATCCAATACTTGGGAACAGGGACCTGTCTCATACTGTGGTACAGGGGTTCTGATACTGGGGTACAGGGACCTGTCTGATACTGGGGTACAGGGGTTCTGATACTGGGGTACAGGGACCTGTCTGATACTGGGGTACAGGGGTTCTGATACTGGGGTACAGGGACCTGTCTGATACTGGGGTACAGGGACCTGTCTGATACTGGGGTACAGACGGCCTGCCTGATATGTATAAATCTGTACACAGGGGGCAGTGGGGGTGTCTAATACTTACACTGGTTGTCAAACAGTGCCACCTGCATGCCATACAGGGAGAACGACTGTCTTAAACTGTAAGTCACTGAGTTCTTTTTCTTCTGGAAAATTTTTGTCACCTGAAAACAGGACAAAGGAACAATCAGCACCCGGATTAATACTATAGCAAAGTAAACCACAGGGTGGAGGAGCTGGGGGGGAGGATACAATGCTGTAACTCCGTGAAGACAGGCAGTTCGTACCACCAGCAGGTCGTTGAAGAGGAAGATCTCTCGCTGGTGCAGGCCAAGTCTCTGGGGTCGGTTGGGGTCGGGAACTTCAAACAGTCTGCAGTAGCACACCAGCCTGCGGTGGGGCTGGGACAGGACCTGCGGGGCAGTGGGCGGAGAGACAGGGAAGTGGGCGGAGACACAGGGAAGTGGGCGGAGA